>NW_010260183.1:56646-63879 GCF_000690775.1 Eurypyga helias
GCTTAAGACATGGGCCAGACCTACAACCCTTGGAGAATTTGGAGCCCTACGATTGGAAGAAGAAGTTCAGATCCTTGGTCTAATTCACACTATCCTCACGAAAACTGAAATTGAACAAAAGGAAAGAACTCTTCCCCGGGTCATGATACGATTCTGAATGCAAATTTTTGAAACATCATTTTCAGGCTGTTGCTGGTCATTGCTTTCCCCAGCCCCCACCCCCCTCTTGCCCCCCCCCCCGTCATGCTTTCATCACTTGCTCCTTCTGAAGTCTGTCCTGCAATATGGTAGCGTGAGACTGCAGATCAGCTTGAAGAAGCCTGGGTGTGGTCACACGTCCCAGCTGCAGCTGAAGCCTGTAAATCTGAACAATTTCACTGGTTTCATACTTTACCATCTGCCACCTTTATTTAGGAAACAATTTGAACTATAAAACGGCCCTGGCATGCAATACTTTTATGAAAAGTACCGGTTCGGATTTTTAAATTTTTTCCAGTATTATCCTCCGAGTTCTAATTTAAAATCAAAAGGCACTTTGTGCTACAACGCAGAGTATTTTTTTAAAATAAGGCTGTCTTTGTTAACACAGGTTCTAAGAATGTTAAAGAAAATCGACAAAAAAACCCAACAAAACCAACACAAAACCTTAAGAGCAAAACGGCTGAATGTAAGAGCATTCTGTTGAGACTGTAATTTCTGTGCTGTTTGTACATTTGTAAAGCTGAATGCATTTTTAAGTTGAACTGAAATGCACACAGCCAAGACTTGTGGAGAAACAAGATACCTTGTGCATTTCTTACGGATACAACTTTGGGTTGTACTTTAAAATAAATACTGCTTTTTTCAAGATGCGTCTCCTGTAATTCTGTTCTCCCGGTATTTTCTAAACCTGCGCGTGCACGAATCCGCTTGGCGGTGGTGGCCTTCAGCCCAAAATCTACGGCTTGGAGGGCCTGTGTTAACAGAAAGTTGGCTGCAGGTGAAACCTTGGCTCCTCAGCAGCATGGGTTTGTGTAGCAGTGGAGAATCAGAAATTGTCTTCACGGTCACACAGTGCCATCCACTTGAAAATCTGCTGGCCAGCAAAATGCGGGAAAAATGTCTCCTCCACTGCAAGTTCCCAAGTTCTCAGGCGTAGGAGCAGCTGGTGCTGTTTATGCTACACCCATGCCTTCGTAACGCTGCTCTGGTATAGGTCTGAGCAAGAACTCTGCTGTTTTCAGATACAATTTCTGTCCGTTTAAGGGGCCTCTTTCTGTTTGGTAAGGCAAGGCCCAGTGAGCACACACACCCATCCGAGCTAAAGCCAGGTAAATACAAACCCTTCCATTACAAGAAAGCATTACAGGCAGCGGCAACACAAGACTCGGGTGCACCGCTTAGAATTTACAGCAGCAGATTTTTATGAGAATCCACTCCTTAGAAGAGTAAGAAAAACTGTATTTTAGTGAAAACCTTTATGCTACAAGGACTATTGTGTGCAACAAGATACGAGGGTTAGTCTCAATTACTTATTTCAGTAATTGACCACTTTTCCAGCTCACATTACATAAACACAGTCTCTGGAGCTGTCAGATTGCTGTTTCCTTGCTGCCACCAGCAGAAGCTTGAAGAGACCTCTGAAACGGGAACTTACTAGAACCCCTTTGTCCTTAAAATTTGGGTATTTCTAGAACCATGGAAGGTCTTGGAATGTTCAGCTTGGATTTGTGTGCTGTTTCCTTCTGAGTAACTGGGCAAACAAGTCTCCTACTGCATACAAAATAAGGAATAAGTAGTGGAGCTACTGACGTGCCAGGGCCTGCTGCTCTGGACGTGGAACCTGGGAGGATAACTAGCACTAACTTCAAGGTGAAAGAGGCGGCTGAAGTTCCTGTGCCTCCTTGTTTTCCCAGCAGGTGTTTATATTAGAACTGATTCCATGGAGGACAGAAGCAGAAGTGAATTCTGAGATACTAATAGGCCTCATTGGTTTAAGCAGTTGTGAGGACAGGAGAAAACGTTCTGCTTTAAGAACAATTCCCTTTGAACAAGACAAGGCAACACACAAGTAATTTAGGTGCTTTTTTCCTCCAAAAATGTGAGCCGTTCCCTTGTGTTACCCAAATAACCTCTGCTGCCTTTAGAATATTCCCAGTTTGAGCTTTTGAAGTTTTCTCTTGAGCACCAATTAAATACTGCTGGTGAAACAACCTAAACTATCCAGGACTTTGACACACAGTTTTCAGTTTCACTAGGAGAGGAAAAGGCGTGTCCTTCTCCCCACATTTGTAAGGAAAATGTCCTAGGCCTAAAGACTTCCTACTGCTGAGTGTTCTATCTTCCTTCCCTCTACTCAAAGGTTATTTTGGAGAGCGCCTTCACTCTGTTCTGCCTAGTTAAAGCAAAACAGCTGCCTTAAAAAGAAGTCCTAGCTGTAATTTACAGAATTTAGGTGAAATAAAATCTGGGCAAAAGTTAGGCATTTCTACAGAAACCTCTGCGCGTGGTAAGTACGTGTACAACACTGGCACCCTGAGGTGTCTGCCTGCCAGCTTTTATGATATAGTCACTCTTTGCGTGCATGCAAAACATTTTTTGCCACAAATTGGGGGGTGGGGTGGGTGGGGGTGTGGTGCGGGGAGGGGAGAGTGATGAGCCGGAAGCATCCAGAGACAACCACAGAATAATAGAGAGGACAGACCTCGTGTGATGAGGTAAGAATAAAAGAACACAAGGTTTTTGGCAAAGCACGTGTAAAGCCTTATATAAAAGTCTAGATCGGGTTGAAAATGTTGCAGCCTGCTGGAAGGACAGCTTGACATAAAAGAACACGGGGAGAAGGCCAAAAGCTCGGAAGCAAGGTGGACTGTTTTTAAAAGCAGAATGACCAAGACATACTCAGACCGCGAGGGAGGTTCCACCTGGAGTGAAAAGACCAGAGGAAAAACCAGCTTGAAGCACCTGGAAGACAGGCTGTCCTGGAAACCAGGGAGCCCACAGCCCTTCTGATAATTTAAAACATTTCTTCAGAGTAGCATCAGGGCCAAACTACCATGAGTCAGCAGCTCCTCTCTTCCAGACCTGGAAGGTACCGGGAATATAAAGTTTCCAGCAAGGAAGAGAAATAATTACTGTTAATTTTGCTAATTAGTTTGGTGCTCCAAAAGGGCAGTTCTGTTCTGCCAACTCTAACAAATAGACTTTTAAAGCCTGAAAAAGCTTTTGGCCTGTTTTTAAAATCAGGAAGCCTGAAGTAGGTAAGTGTGGCTGGCCCCTAACATGTGAAATCAGTTTAATGAGCTCTCTCTCAGAAAGCTCTTGAAAGGCAGGAGAGATTTTTGGTGGAGCGTTAAGACCGTACCAGAACAGGATATAAAGTTCCAGCCAAAGGACAGTTAGTGTTTATTTCACAGATACAGACACTGGAATGAAGCAACACGCTCTGTCAGCAGCGGTCCCTACCCCAGTTTGGCCTGGGCCCTGCGAGACAAGCACCAACCTGGGGAAAACACCACGGTGAGGCAGAACGTGGGTAAAGAGCAGCTTCTCGGCGCTGGAGCATCGCCGTCGGATCACACTGAGGTTGTCCGCTGGACTCTAGCCGACCATGAACTGCCTGCCTGACCCAATGAAGGGTAAAATTAGGAGTGCAGAAGTGTTTTCACCTTCCCCGGGTAAGGAGCTATCTTTCCCTGAAACTGTTTCACCTGGAGTGATGGTTTACGCTAAATATAGCTTTGACTTTGCCTTGTCTGTTTTCCCAACCTGTAATTATGAGCAAGTTTTCTCAGCTTCAGTGTTTCGGCCTCATGAAACAATGAGTTCAGCTCAGGATGAGTCAGTTCTTAGAAGACAGCCACACGCTGGGATTGGAAGTAACCCAGCTGTATGGGCGCTGCAACTGGAAGAGACCTCATTTCGAGCAGGTTCTGCTTCAAACGGAGAATTTTGCTCAGTGCCTGGTTTCACCTAACACCAGTCAAGGGTGGACTGCATGCTCAACCCGTGCGTTATTCGCATCAGCACTAAAGCACTCTCCAGGATGAGGGGGGCGGCACGCTCTTCAGCAGCCCTCTGAATGCAACTACTAGCCATACTCCGTACTACTCGTTTGCTACTTAGATGCTGTGTGATCCAGCAACGAGTGGAGCATTACTTTTCTTTACTGTGTAGTGAAGAAGAAATCAAATAACCAGAAGGCAAAGCCGCAAGCATTTGCAGGAGCCAGAGAAAATACAATAAAGCACTAGTCCAAACTCGGGGGGACTAATAAAAATTGAGAGTCTTAAGAGGCAATGAAAACCCCAATATGAATATAATTGCTGGAACATGAGGGCTGTCCTGAAAAAAAACCCTCTTCTTTTCTTTTGAGCAGAACTGTGTATATGTAGCCACTCAGATCCAAAACCACCAGTTGGATCAGTTGACCATAAGCAGCAGATTACGGTGTACCGAGAGAAAGTGGAAGGGTCAAGAATTATTTTATGGCCATTTCCTAAGGAAACCCTCTTGAAGTGTTCTTGTCAAGCTGTGCTCACCAGATAGTGGTCCTTGGGAAAGGACCCTGTAACCAAGACCTGACTTCACTCTGTCTGCCTATTGTCACGCAAATGTTTGAGCCAGAGTGTTATTAACGCTGGATAATAGGGGATCTTCGTGGGGAGGGAGTACACTTAGTCTCTCCTGAAGTTTTACAAGATGGTAACACTCAAGTAGCCTGTGCATGGCAGCGGGAAGTGAGTGGGACATTCCAGCACTGTGATAACGGGATTCACGCGGGAGACGTGCCAGAGAGTACTTAGAGGAGGTGAAGCAAACAGACTGTCCCGGCATCCCAGAAAGCTGTGAAAAATTGCAGGTCAGTTACTTGCCCTAAACAAGAGGGGTGACCTGGAGTGTGGCATCCTACAAGAGACAAAAGGATGGGGTTGGGGGTGGGGGGTGGTGGTGAGAGCAGAAGAGAGACCTCTAGGAAGGAGGCACAGGCTGTCCATTTTATAATTCTGGGGCTAATAAAATATTTCCAAGGAAAAAAAAAAAAAAAAGGTTTTCTGGGAAGCTTCCCGAGTGTTTTTTGGTATGGGTCCATGGCAGGATGAAGTCACCTGTGGTGCACTGGTGTAGTTACAACCAACTTGCTGGGAAGCAAGTGGGCTGGGAAAGCAAGCACCTGGAGCAGTTTCTGCCTCGCCCAGTATCACTCACTGGAGTTCGTGTCGAAGACAATACTGGCTGGATAGATGATGTTAACCTGCTTTATGGCAGGGTAGAAGACAACAGAAGCTAGGGGGGATGGCTCGCTGGCTCCCAAGAGGGAAATCCACAGAAGCTGGAATCAGATGAGACTAAACTGCTCCATGGTGTGGTCCCTCACTGGCTGTTGGCTTTCTGGAAGGGGAAAGGACTTTCAGCCCCTTCAACTTAACACCGCCCACCCTCCTGGCATAGCCTCTCCTTATCAGTCAAGTTAATTACCAGCAAAATCCTGCCAACATTTGAATCTGGCAACGAAGAATGAAGAAAGCCCCTAACAATTACTCCACATTCTACATTAAACGGGTATGACTCAGCTTATGGCTCGCAGGGAAACTCCTGCTGTGCTGTATAAACTAGGAATCTTGTTGGGAAACAGCAATTTCAAGGCATACTCAGTTATGTCTTACTCCAAACAGCAACACAGAAGTTTCTTCCTATGAGCTGCTGAGGCAGGTCTAATTGCCAAACCTCACTCACATTTGCTTGCCTGTCAAATTCTGTTCTCAGCCTCCAATTCAAGGGAGGGGTAGGGTGTAAAAATCAACCGACCTTAAGAAAACATCTGTAATGCCTTAGTGCTTCAGTTAAACTAGGCAAAGGCCACGGCAGACTGGAATATGTTAATACTTTGAAATACTGTGGGGGAAGGAAAGACACAAGGAATAAAATAGCTACATTTAGAAAGTTAGTGAAAAATTCAGATTTCATGTACCTGTGAGGAAGGGAGGGAGTAAAAGAGGGATAAAAAGAGGGTCCCTCTCCTTGAAGCAGCTGAACTCAGCGGTTTAAAGAAATGCTCCAAAAGGGTAACTCATCACACAGCTCAGACAGAAAGCAAAGGTCCGTGCTACAACAAGCTGCGCACAGAATGGCTCGCTGTTACGCAGAGCTTAATTTCAGGTGTTCAGATGTGGGACCTGGGCACTGGCTGTGAGTTGAACCCACAGTTCCAGGTACCTGGAATGAGAATGAGGTGCACTGTGTGCTGATTTAGTGCCCTTGCACCGATTAATGGCTTGCAAAAAATCCATCTGATGCAGTTATCAGAACAATAAAAAACAAACATTGCTGAACTCTGCAGGTTCAGCACCAGAGAGCCTCAGAAAGCAGTGTTTGCGCTGGCTTTGTTTCCAAATGGAGCCTCCTTGTGAAAAGTCACTGGTTTGGTCTATACAACAATATTAACTCATGGGAAAAAGAGATCCCGGTAGGCTGTCAGGAATTTTGATTAAAACAGCAAACTTGAAAACACTTCCCTTGAAAGAAAAAAAAAAAGTATTGCCATTTCCTCTGCACAATGAAGAATCCTACTATTTAGATAAACAGCACCCCTCAGTGGTTACAGACAGCTTCCCAGCCATCACAGCGGTGCCAGCTGGCCTTGACACTTCCTCTGTGGTTTTCCCTGAAACCTTGGGGGCAAAAAAAATTTCTCAGCTCTAGCAGGAGCATTTTGCTTCAACTAGTTGTACACTGGGGAAATTAACGCTGCTTTCCCCACCACCAGTCAATGCAGGTACCATTCCTCAGTAGTAATGTGCCAAAAATCCTGAACTAAGAGGAACTGGAAAGTTCTTTGGTTCGATGGTGAAAGTCCACAAACCAGGGCACCCTGTTAGTCTTATCAGGCTTTTACTCCTCTTCAAGCATAGTATCACACCATGCCAGACAAGCCTAATGCAATCACACCATTTATTTCCTGTATTTATTCTAATATTTCTTTCAGAAAACTATCTATTAATGAACCATTTTTCTTTCTTTCTTTCTTTCCCCTTCTGCATGCTTTTGGTAGCTTTTCTGTTATATCTGCTCACCTAACAAAATTATTTCCCCAGTACTGAATCCTTTTAACCTGTGATGTTCTCTACATGATCAAGACACCTGGCTCCTCCAATTCACACAGGATTTTTTTGCAGCTTGGTTCTACACCCCTATTTGAGGAATATTATGCATTTACTTTGTATTTTTATTCAAATCACAGACCGGTTTGGGTTG
>NW_010260184.1:0-26602 GCF_000690775.1 Eurypyga helias
TGTATCCAGAGAAGTGTGGCCAGCCCCTGTGATTGAAGTGTGGCCAGCCCCCAGGTGATTCTGCCCCTGTACTCTGCTCTGGTGAGATCCCACCTGGAGTACTGCGTCCAGCTGTGGAGCCCTCAATATCAGAAGGATATTGACCACTTGGAGCGAGTCCAAAGGAGGGCCACGAAGATGATCAGAGGGCTGGAGCACCTCTCCTATGATGAAAGGCTGCAAGAATTGGGCTTGTTCAACCTGGAGAAAAGGAGGCTCCAAGGAGACCTCATTGCAGCTTTCCAGTATCTGAAGGGGGCCTACAAGGGTACTGGGAGAGGACTTTTTACAAGGCCTGTAGTGATAGGACAAGGGGTAACGGGTACAAATTGAAAACAGGGAGGTTTAGATTAGATATCAGGAAGAAATTCTTCACAGAGAGGGTGGTGAGGCACTGGAACAAGTTGCCCAAGATGTTGTAGATGCCTCATCCCTGGATGTCTTCAAGGCCAGGCTGGATGTGGCTTTGAGTAACCTGGTCTAGTGCAAGGTGTCCCTGCCCATGGCAGGGGGGTTGGAACTAGATGATCTTTAAGGTCCCTTCCAATCCAAACCATTCTATGATTCTATGATAGAACAGCCTTTCATGCAGTTTTAGTCTCTTTTTCAAAATGAAGGCTCAACATTAGATGGTCCTGTACCTATTTCCCATTGCTTTTCCCAATTCTGATAACACAGAACTGAATGGAAACAAGTCTTTTAGTCATGACTATCTCAAAAATTTCTGGTTTGGGTCACTTCTACACAGACTACCTCTAAGACAGTTCCTTCAAGATCATACATCAACAATCAAACCAGAGAAGGAACACAAAATCAGTATCCAAATTCTGTTCTTTACAGGGCTTAAATTTCCTTAGGGTAACCAACAAAACAATCAGGGGATCATTAATATAATCAGGGATAATATGTGCTTCAATTCAGATTCTGCCTTCTCATTTCAGTAACAGACAAATGTACTAAAGAAATCCTTTAGGTACCAGGTAAATAGACTCGTTTCCAATTAATAGAAAATTCAAGAGTCTGCCATGGACTTCTTGCAGTACAACTTCAAATTTTCAAGGTACATGTAGCTTTGGTAGCCCAAATGCAAACGTGCCTAGCACTCTGCTTCTAGAGAAGCCTTGAATGACAGCAGTACGATTCTTGCACCCAGGCTTATGCCTGACTTTTAGGTACTTCGCAAGAGAGCTTCACAATGCCTACAGCTTTTTTTGAACGTCTGTCCTAGCACATGAGTTTACTGAAAATGAAAAATCTGTACTACTTTACTACAGCAATGCAGCATAGGTAATTCAGTTTGAATGGAGTCATCTGTGAACAGAAATGTGCATTTCTCATTGTATGTATTATCCTGCTATCTAGCATAAAAAGAAACAATTTTTAGATGGCAATAAAAGGAGGTAACTGGCAGAAAGAATGATCTAACAGGTAACTTAAGCTATTAGAAAAGTGTTACACAGAATTAATCCCTGTAAATTATATAGCAGAAATAAACTACACAACTGAATGTTAAGTTTCGTTTCATTCTAGTAGTTCATTCCAATAAAATAATGCATTTGTAATTCTCTGTAAAACATAAGGTTGCTGTAAATTATTGCTGAATTAACTAACGTTTTCCTTGTGATTAATCTCTACATTAGCAGCCATAAACTTCTAAAACTCACAGGAGTCATAGGCTTTCAATTACTATGATGGATTGTTAATTTTGTTGCAGGGCATTTAAAGTAATTAATAATTAACATGCTTGTTCTGGAATAAACTTCAGCTCATGAAGAGTTCCAAAACTAGCAGCTAACAGATAAGGAAGCAATCCTTAACTTGAAGGCTGGCATGACCCTCAGCATGGAAATGTAAGAAAGAAATACACAAAGATGAAGCTATACAAGACAAATGCAATTAAAGAAATATGGCAAGTAAAAGTATTGAAAATAAAATTTCCAGAGGATTCAGAAGAGCCTGACTAGAATATCTTTTCTGTCAAAATCAGAAGTAAACTACATTACTTTTTGCAGTTAAGGACTAAATCCTTATACTGTATAACTTATTATCTTAAATTTGATACATACATTTTTAGCATCAGAATTGCAGATGTTGTATACATTTTACAGATTTTCAGTTACAGTATGATTTGATGACTCAAAGTTATGACAAATCTCTTAGCCATTTTTACTCAAGAGCATTTTTCTTTAGTAAATATGACACTGCGTTTTTTTTTTTTTCCTTTCTCCCTTCCTACTCCTCACCTTCTCCTTTCAGGCCTGCCTTGATTGCACATGCAGCACATTACACTTGCTTGAAACATGAGACTTAGTATATTGGGAAAAATAAATACTTTCATAAATGCTTATTTCCTAGTAAACATCTGCATTAAAAATAAATACTATATACATGCTTAATAACTTGTTTTGCAGCTTCATGCTTTTTGAATACTTTATAAGTAGCATTCAAATCTGTGTCTTCAAAAAAATTCTGAATACATGACCTTAGTCTATTTTACCCTCTCTGTAATGCTGAAATAATTTTGCCACAGTTGCTGCAAAGCAAACAAAATGGAAAATTTTGGAAAACATGGAAAAACAAAACTACGAAAGAATGTATTAATATGTGCTTGCTCTAAATTGTAGGATGTTCAAATCTAATGCTTTTTCCGATATTTCTTTAACCTGGTCAAATATGCTTTTGCCCAATACATAAATGATATTCTAATTTTACTCGGTTTTTGTCAAATCTTGTATTGAGGTATGAATTTTATCTAATGCACTATATTCCTAAATATTACCTGAACACATCTTAAATCCAACTGAAGCTATACTTTTTTTTTTTTTTAATAGTGGCAGTTAAGAGCTAGATAATTTTTTGAGAAGAGGCCACATTTTTAAGAAGTGAAGTAATTTAGAAGTCTTCCACTGGAAGATTTTAAACTAGATTAGCCTGTGGATTTTTCTTTTTAAAAAAGCCTCTACTACAAGTTAAAATAAAATACACAACTCATTTTTTCTTTTATCAAAACAGAATAGCTATTAATACTGTGCTAGAAGCACTTTATGCATACAGTGGTACAATCACTTAACTCTGGAGTACAGTGTGTGATGGAGGGCAAGCTTTACTTATTACATATTGAAAATACACTTCCTCATCCACGTGTCTGCTAAATATGGTTACATTATAAAGGGAACTATGAGGGAGCTATTTTTAAAGATTTGCATTAGTGAGTTATGGCCTCACAAGAAAAAGGGGATACTTATGAATCAAGCAATTCTTCGGCAAGATCTATCATTCTATGTGATTCATGCAAGACTGTAATAAAGCACTCAGGAAACCTATTAAATGCTTTAAGTATATACAACTTTTAAAGATTCATAAACCAAAATAAAAGCATCATTACATAAATATTTTCTAAACCAAACAGTAGAGGTCACATCTAGAAACAAATGATTTTCTAAAATAATTTGCTGAGTTTGTTAGAAAATGTCTTTCACACCAGCTTTAGAAACTCACATATTTCAAAATAGGTCTTCAATGTCAAGCAAGTATTTTCAGTATTTGATTACTCCTTAAGATTAAACTGTATATTGTTATAGGTACCCTCTGTTTTCACAATACTTTGGTTTCAAGCACACATTGTAACTCCTTTCACCAAACTATTACCTCTTAAAGTGCTGTGTCTCTGTGCCCTACATCAAACCTATCCACGTCAAATATAAAATATTAAAACAACTCCATATTTTACTACTATTCCTCTCAAAAATAAATTGTTCATGAGTCACTCACTAATCTTGTAAAAGATAAAAAAAAATTGTAGAATTCAGTTCAGTAAAACTTACATAGATGTATATAAAAGAATTTGTTTAATAAGTTCACTGTAAATTCTAAAAAAAGTTCATCACAAAAAGATCATGATTGATCCTTTTTTATGGACAAAACCATAATACCTAAACGTGCAGTTCTAGTGCATGCTACTATACTCAAATAGTCTATGTACATAATCTGACAGTGATTAAAAAGCACTGTCTTGGCCTGTCCACAATATATACATATGGCATAGTATATACATATTAGCATGTAAAAAAGTAGGTAACATGTCAATATGTTTTAGAGAGAAGTTAATAATTAAAAATATCCTAACTTTAATTCCATTTTTGGGCACAAGCCTATAGTCAGTAAGGCAAATTTCAGCCAACTAGTGAACCATTAGAATTAATCAGAATGTAATGTATTTTTTAAAGGAAGAATTTTAATTCCTTTCACAAGATATTATTTTAATATTTTAAACCATATGAACAAAAGGCTAAGACCCTGCATGCATAACACCTCAGCCATGTGAGGCAACACAGGCAACTAAAATGGAGATAAAAAAAAAAAATCTACATTAGCTAAACAGTTGTATACTGTTTTATTCCAGATTCATTACTGAATGATCTGCTGCATTCTCTGAAATACTCTTACTCAGTTAGCAAACCCAAAATGAGATACAGGTAACTTTTAGAAAAAAAATAGAATTTTCTAAAGCAGCCTTGTTTGAAGTAACACACAGCAGGAAAAGCTAGAAGGCCCATCAAGATTATTCCTTAAACCTGCAGTTTCAGCCATTTTATACTTCCATTTAACTTAGTGACCAACTTTCACATTCAGAAAAATCTCTTCTATAACATCCCCACAAACCTCCCTTTTCTCAGCTGCAGATTGGTAGGAAAGGGTGAAAATAAAATCCAGTAATTACAAAACATTTGTTGAGTGAAGAGCAAAGATGATGATAAAACTCACTAGTTTTCTAAGAAAGTTTGGCTTTAATAACAGAAAGTGCCAAACAAAATGGATACTGCAAAAATACTTTTATACTTCCTAAACTTTTATATACTTCCTAATACTTTTATACTTCCTAAACATCTCTTCTTAACAAGACCCCTACCAACTTGCATTTAAAATAACACTATTTCTACTACCACAAAGGTGTCCTGCATAATGGTACACACAGGAGAAAGCAGTAATGCAAGCAGAGGACACTTCTCTTACCTTGTGACAAGGTAAGATAAAAAAAAGACTCTGAAAACGTTCTCTGACATGGCAATACTCTGTGGGTCACACCCATACACAGCTTTGGCTGCATAGCTGAAAGCCTATCTTGTAGCTAGCATCTTATTACAATCCTTGAATTTACTCTAATCAAAAGAAACACAGTTTTAAGAACCAACAATAACACTAAAAATATTCAAATTTACTAAATAGCTCACCATCATTTAGTAATTATAAAAAATGAGCCTCCACAGCACTTCAGAAGCAGTGGTCACCTAACTTGGAATTAGAATAGGAATTATCTGAAGAAAAACAAGTTTTAAATTCATAATCTCTTAAAAACTAATACAGAAAATAAGGCAGAATATTTAAGAAAATATTTTTTAGAGAATTATGAACAAAGAATTAGAACATAAGAATCTCCTTTTCTTCTCACATGCAGGATTGTTATTCTGTTTTCAAGCCTAATTACGAGGATGGTTTATGAGAGAATTTGTGGGGTTTTGATATGTAGTGTATGCTTATATTTTCATGTAGTAAACAAGACATATGACTAATTTTCTACCATACTTCTTGATTGCAACATAAACATACAGTTCTTCACAGCATTTTCTCATCTTATCCTTTATGTCCTCAAATGTGCTATTTAACACTTCTAGAAAAAGCCTGAAGAAGAAAACTAATTACTGCCTTTTTCGCAGTAAAGCACAGTACATGTTGTTCCCAGGATTTCTTCCCACAATGAAATGGCCTTCCTGCATCTTTTATTTTTTTGCCAACAATAGGGCTGAAGAAAGCCCTTTATTTTCTTGTGGGCAGTTAAAAACTGTTGCCATCAGTTCTCAGCAGTATAAATGTATTAGCAGTCACTGCAACATCCTGCCTCTGTTTCAGAGTCTGGTACGAAGCAGGATCTAGGAGTACCTACCTAGCAGTAGTAGCTTGTCTATGTAAGAGAGACACAGTGTTACTGATGAGCTGAGCTTGTACAGGCACTCTGCCTCCAATTTGCAAATAAAAATACAGTCTGGCACAGAATCCTTGAAACTCTATCAACTTCTACAGTAAATCATAGGGTGTAATTGATACTAAAACCAACTATTCCAAGTTCAAGACATCTAGAATCAAAATGTGGCCCAGATACAAAGCTATGTGTTGCTTGCATGTATCAATTCGGACTTTTCTCATAACTCTGACTCCTTGAAATAAATTAAAAGATGTACTAATCTTTCCAGTTAAAAACAATAATTACATCTGAGCTAAAGAAGAGATCTTTTGCAGAAGAATCTAGTTGAAGCATACAGGACCTAAACAGAGCACTATTTTCTATACGAACTTATGACTTCGTTTTAATGAAAGCTCAGTAGATTCAATTAAAATCCACTTTCTGGTTGCTAAGCTCCATTATTTCACCTTCAAGAATTGTGAGCAGTTTCTATAGCTTTGCAAAGAGGCCACAATGACAGATATAAAGTCAAAATCAGCAGAAGTTATGGTCAACAGGAGCTATTCAATGGCACCTATTCTACATTTTTAATTAAATTTCTGCACCTACTAAAACGCTTTTTGACAGATTTTATTTTTTGTACTTCTGTTTCAGATAAGAAACGTCATTATCAAACCCTTTCATGATCTGCATTAATAGAGGTAGAATTAATACAATTTTTAATAGAAATTCCTCATAATCCACATTTCAGCTCATAAAATTTTTAATGATACTAATTTAATTACTTTTAGGATGCTTCTGTTGCTTTAGCATCACTAAATTGCTGGTTTGTTTATCTTTCTAGCCTGCTCTAAAACATGGACATTCACCCTGACAAGAGAAAATGAATTCTCTTGTGTTAAACAGATTATCTTGGTTCTTTATGTTTTAATCCACAGCGTAAATGTATTTGGCAGGTCAATAAGTGAATCAAGTCAATATTTCTGATGTAATGTTTCTGCTAAGTAAGTTTTTGTTGTGGGGGGTTTTCTGTTTGCTTTGTTTTGCCTTTTATAGCACATTTGCTTTGTTATAATCACAATGACAAAATGAAGAAAATGGAACTTTGACTCCTCATAAGGTCAGAGGATCAAACCTACCTGACTAGATTTTCATTGTCTCCAGTCCCTTTGCAGGTAGCACATTCCGTTCTTAAATCCTCTGACTTGGGCTTCTTTTGTAGAACAGACTGTCGTCGTCTTTCTCTGGGAATCCGTTCCTGTCACAGCAGAAGGCAAAAGAAAGGAATTGGGGGGAAAGGAAAGCAAATATTTCCAATTACGGTACTGAAAATAACACTTCAGCCTACAGTTTAATTTTTTCGTGAAACTGTTAAAAAAAAAAAACAACAAAACACAAACAAAACAAAACACTATAATCCAACCTCAGCTTTTTCTTCTTCAGGCACAAAGCTTCGTTTTCGTCCTCTAGTTCTCTAGAAGAAAATATATTTAAAATTCAATTATTAGGTAACGGAACATTTTTGCTATTTATCTATTATTCATAACAACAACAAAAACATACCACGGGAAATAATTTAAAGCATTAACAACAGAACCACTGCAAGACAACTACAATAACAAACATCAGAAGAACAGCTTCAGATTCTGAATATAAAACTACAGAACTAGCCAAAAAATAAAAATGTGTGTTGACCTGAGCATGTGGAGCCTTATTCTAAAATAGATTGCCACCAGAATTAAAAATCTCTTACAGACTTTCCATAAACTTCTCAATATTGAAGAGGTGTAATTTGAAAATTGAAAAGTGTATTACAGTAAATTACTTGAGCAGTTAGACGTGCTCTACGTGCAAGCAAAGTGATTGGACTAAAAAAAAAAATCAGAAATATAAAACTGCATGAAAACAGAAACAGAAAATAATTCTTATAGCTTTTGAGGAGTAAGCAAGAATTGAAGTTTTCAAATGGAAGCTTACTATGATGGGTATGTGGCAGATGCTCAAAAGCCGTAGCATATACATATGACTGGTACAAAAGAGATGGAATGGGTAATACAAAAGTGGAAGTTATTTCAGTATTGCAGTTGGCCAAAAAAACCTAAATACTAACAGTGTCGAGGAAAAGAGGTTTACAGGAATGGTAACAGCAAACACCAAAAGTTTACAGGCAGCTCTAACTACATGCCATTGAGTCCAGTTTGAGTCACTGTCTCTGAAAAAGCAGCATTATATCCTGCACGTATTAAATAACTGTTACAAGCTGACAATATTACACTCAAAAGAAAGAAAATTAGAAGGGATGCAGAAGGACATGACAAGTATTAGAGACTGAATACCACAATGTCTGAAACTTTTATACTAATAAAACAAACAAATAAACTTTTAAATGCTTGTTTTTCTGGGAGGAAATCATCATCTTAAGTAGTCATTCTTCATATGATTAAGAAAACACGGCCTACTTTAGGACTTTTTTTTGAAGAAGCTAGTGTTCCTCTCAGAAAATGTAAACAGCAGCTGATTAAAAAAAAAAATCTTCAGCCAGTTGAGAATCACAAGCTGCCATAACTCCAGTGATATGTTTCTCCTGTTTGGGATCCTCTTTGAAGGAGATTTATACTCGTGTCAAATTAAGACTCCTCACGATTTTAAACTATTTTACAATATAACTATATTTAAATGTGTAAAGAGACTTGCCACTTCAACACATCTATACCTTTGTTATCTATGCAGATTCTAATCTGCGCATGTTAGAAACACAGAGTTCAGGAATGTTTTTTTGGTTGTAGGTGAGAGTTAACTCTATAGTAGAACGGAAAACACTAGTCTATTTTGTGCCTCTTTAGAATACTTTAATTACCACTGAGGTTCTCTTTCACATTTCCCTAAAGACAGCTTATAAAACAAACTGTAAAACATTATCTATTTAATACATACCAGTATTTACTGTAAGTTTAATAATAGTCATATTGGAGGTGTTTTACCTTCCACATGGCACACAGCAGATAACCAAGTGTCCAAATCTGGAAGAACCAATTTCTTAAAAGTAACTGAATTTATCCATGTATTAGAGGTCATATGCATATGACAAAGAATGTCACATTAAATTATGCCTGTATTATGCTTCCATTAGATTAGACCTACATTAGATTTCTAAACCTTCAAACATACTTGAATCTGTTTGACAGTTTCTAGAAAACAAACATTAAAATCAACATCTTAGACATACATATTTGTAGGGTATTTCATATGCTTTTAAAGTAATCAAATTTTACATTAACATTTTTCCAAACTGATTTTCACACTTAAATACAATGCTCAGAATCATTATACTATTGTCAGCATTCACAATGGAAAATAATATCAAATTCACAACTGAAAATTGAATATTCTGTGATTTTCAACAATAGCTTCCCAGTAACTCATCTGTAATTTTACATGTTTTCACTAAAGTTACCTTACAGATTCACAGAATCAGATAAACCTGGATAATTTGTTCCAGTATTTTTCATTGCTGTTTGCCTCAAAGTACTGTAATTGAATTTGAATGCTCTGAATAATTTGTGTCATTAGTGTGCTCAGAATCATGAGATTATAAGCATCAAATATTACAGCTGCATGTACTTCCCATAAAAAAAAACTTAACAACACTGTTTTTTTAAGCTTTTCTTTCATAAGAAATCTTAAATTTTACATGTCCAATGGTACCGCCTACAACTGAGGTTAAACAAGTTTATATTCAGAATTTATTTGGAAACAGAGATGTTAACCCAGTATAAAATGCATATAAAGACTGATCTTTTAATCAAAACACTTGGCAAATCAATACTATATAGATACCCTCAATCTACCACTTCTCTGTATCATAAAACAGAACATGGTGACTTTGTGAAATTTACCCCTAGATTTCCAAAGTGCTCAAAACAGTAAGTCAGAAAAGCAAAAAGTCATGTTATCACCACGCAAGCAAATTCCCCATTAGTATCACTGCTATAAAGCAGGTTTTTTGTTTCACTGGAAAAAAGTAGATATGCTCTAAAATATCAACCATTAGGAATGGACCACTCAATGCAGAACAAACCACAGCTAGTTTGTAATATACTGAAGCAACCCATACATGGCAACTGCCTCAAGATGCCACTTTAGGACAAGAATCAGAAAATACTAAATATTACTAAACATAGTTCAAAATATGTAACTATATAGTTTTCTGTATACAGAAGTAGAAGATTTCTGTAAAAAAACTACTTCAAATGTTGACATTTAATGACAGCTGATTGGCAAGTCTTTGGTTGTGTCTCACCTAAATTCTGTAGTTGCACAACTCTGGAATTCATTCAGTGTGCACTCAAGTTGAGAGACAGGCGAGTCATGTGTTCAGATGTTTCCCTGCTATTAACAGGAAGATGCCAGACACTGAGCTTCAGATCCCACAGCATCAAAGGAATCACCATGCAGTCACCTATAATCTGGTTACTAGACAGGCAACTTAAGATTTCTGTGGGTAAATAAATTATATGCCTATAGCTAAGGGCCAATTAAGTACTGATCCTATATAATGTTAACTACCCCAGAAAATCAAACCAACTTATGCCAAGGTCATAATCATGGCACACAAGGCATATACTATTTTTAATTTCATATCCTTTCACAATTAAGGCCCTTAAAAAGAAATAAAAAAAGAAAAAAACCCAAACCAAACAAAACAAAAAAAACCACCAACAAACCGCCAGCCAAAATAGCCAGATTTTACTTCCTAATACTATACCATAATATCCCTATTACTCCACTTTTCTCTAGTGACTTCTTAACTCTCCTTCTCTACTATATTCAAACCATGTCTCCCACCATATCCTGAAGTTCTCCTTATGTTCCCCAGCTAAAGCGAGGACACACTAGGACAGATTCCAAGCTACACATGTTCTACACTGGACAGCAAGAGACCAAACACAAAGGATAACCGAGCTCATAACTAAAACCTTACTCAGCACTCATCCTTTCCATCCAGCAGCTTTAAAAAATACCCAAGAAATTAATCACCTTAGGCACACATACCTCTATTAAGTTGCCATACTGGATCAACAGGTTACTAGAGACAATGCTACTTAGAATGTCAGGCAACTGTATAATTTATTTTTGTCAGTAAACCAAGTTAAAAGCTATTTTTGTTATGAACTAAGGAAACAAGCAAAAGAGCTAGCTGCTGTGTCACAAAGAATATACCTTACATTGAAAGGAAATGAATGAAAAAAACTAATGTCTTCTTATGTTAGCAGTACATCCCGAAATAATCTCAGCAAAGAGATCAACATCTTAAATTTTAAGATGCAAGCATAAAATTAAAGTAATGTTAAACAAGGAAAAAAAACCAACTATGAAAAGGTTAAAAAAATGTATTAAGATAGATTAAATTTTTAGCATAATATTTTTTGGGGAAAACACACCTCTCTGTCAGCAAAATGACTTCTAATTAAATTCTTTAAAATGGTACAAGATGATGTTCTTCAGGTAAATAGACAGAGCCATTTGGTACAATGAAATAAATGAGATGAAAGCAGGCCATCTTTTCCGAGAACATCTTACTAAGGTTTAGCCTTCACTGCATCTTAATGCCCTTGCTCAGAAGAGAGTAATACTCTGCATAAATGAAAACTAAAGATTAAAAACATCCCTTCTGGTCTTTTACTTCAAAGCTTGTCATCTATGGAAGCTGGAGAAGTTACTTCATTAACTTTTGACACTGCGTTCCAAATCTGGGAACCTCCCCTACACAAACACCCCAAAACAAAGAAAAACTGCCTCTTGTGTCTCCAATATTTTAACATTCACACAAAACGTTACTGGACTACCTACAGAGAAACAGTGACATGACAATGGAAATTAGCTATCAAACCTGAAAAGAAAGAAGTAGAAAAAAAAAACTGGAGTTGCTTGCCCCTCTAATTTAATTTATAATGATCTAAGCTGACAGTACTAAAATATTACATAAAATATATACTATTTTATAAAATACGCTGTATGTAATAAAACATATTTAAGAAAGTGTTAGGGAATGCCTCTAAAACCAGGAAGAAATTAGGAGAGCAAGGGCAAGGGAAAGATAAATAAAAAATATGTCTCTTCCAGCTATGACGTTTTTGTGACACAAAAGTATGCATCTGTTGTGTGCAGCATTCTACTGTTGTGGTGTAGAGACTGACACAACAGCTTAGGGAATTAAAAAGAATTAGGACATAAATGGCTGAAAAAATAGAATACTAACATAAGAAATAATACATGATGAAGCAACAAAATGATACAACATGATGTGGATCAAATCCATGAGTGACTTAGGGACAAGACGACACTAGAGGTGTGGGGATAACATAGTTCCAGCTCATGGAAGTAAATACTGTACTCAAGATGGTAGGAAAACCAGACAGTTAAAAAAAAATACCCAAACCTGTCCAAAATGGAATGACAAATGTTGAGGGCAATATGTAATCAACAATGGGATCAAAATGTCAACCCAAAAACAGAAGACGACTGACTGAAGTGGGAGTCTCCATTTTAGACTTAGAAAAGCTAGAAGCGAACACTTAAATTTCATATTCAAGTTTTTCATAAGCAATTCACTAACAATTGGACAATAATAATGAAACATATGTAAAATATTAGATAATGCATTGACTGCAAGATTTTGAACATTGTCAGAAAAATAAATTCCATACATGAGAGAAATGAAAGACATCTTTAAGTGACAATTAAAGCCTAGGATGTGTCCAACACTCTCTGAAAGGAAACAGACTGCAAAACAGCAAAGGAAACAAAAGCAGCAAAGCAAAGCTGCAAAGGAAACAGACTGACTTCTGTCACCCGCAGAAACATGTTAGTTTCAAAGAGTAAAATAGACCAGTTACCCTGACAGAATGGGTGCCCACATGACTGAAAACCACTGTGGCTGTCAGCAAACCACTTCATTATGTGTCTCTCCTTTGTCCATAAGACACATGCTTTAAATCAGTTCATCCAAAGAGAGCAACAGAAGGCAGAACACTCTCTTGGAGAAGTTTTGCTTTGCCAGCTTAAAGAAAAGGAAAACCCAGAACTCATGAATGGACCAAAAGGGGGGAGGGCAAACCCCAAGAGTAACAAGCGCTCCTCTTAAGTACTTCCTGAGGTGCTCCTAGAGGATAAAAAATTAAACTGTCATCTATTTCATTTCTTCTCCTACACAAGAAGATATACAGGAGTTAGCAGTATTACAAAGACATGATATACAAAATACTGAACACATCTGTGGTTGGCAACAAGGCTTGAAGTCTATTTCATGTAAGGTAAAATAGCATGGTTCTGGATTTGATCTGCTCAGTCACTCTGTTTTTAAGTAAACCAATAGTGATTTTTGCATGGCAATTCCAAAAAGCTATTCGATAAACTGAATTTAAACCCAAGAGGAGTTAGAACACAATGATACTTAACAGAACTTAAAGAGATTCCCAGTTATTTGCAGAACTCATCCTGCCAACTATTTCCAACATTATAATAGACAGCACTGCTCCCAGTTTCTCCTTTAGCATGTTACTTGGTTAGAATGCCTTTTGTATGCATACACACGCAAAGGAAGTAGAGGACTAGTGAGTGCATCTGCTTATGCCACTATATCTGTATAAATTCAGGCGTTTCACTACATTAGCATGTACTGCTTCTGCTAACAAACAGGAAAGATGTTCCTTATGCTGGTGCTTCTATACCTCTTGGATCTCACAGGAACAATACTGTCATATACGTATGGCTCTTTCTTCTGCAGTGAGTTTCTGATACCACTAATAGTGCTGGCATAGTGAAGTATTACTTTTCTTCATAAAGGAAGAAAAATTCCACCAGTACTCCAAGTGCTTCTGGACTTTGTGGGCACATGGTATCAGTAGGAAGGTGTGCATTTTCATTTAAGAATTTCATATAATTCAAAACTAGTCATAGATTTCACATTAAAAAATGATTATATTGCTAGATACATCTGACTCAAAACAACTGGTACTTTCTTTATTGTGTATAAAGTCTTTAGATGTTGTTTTGTGTTTTAATTACTGGAGAACCAAATGTGAAGAACTTAGGATGCTTTGGTTCTCATAGATCTGTACATCTCACATTTCTTCCCTGAAATAGCAAATATTTGATTTTTGTTTCCCTAATTGAACTGCAGTCATTCAGCTACATGAAATACACAGCAAAGAGGGCCAGCATAAGACTACAACTGTGTTTTAATTGTTTCCTATTTAAATGTTTCAGTAATTTTCATTTTTATCTTATGTTGACACACTAATTCCACAGTTTTACCCTGTACCAAACTGATTCACTGATACATATCACATATCAAAAACTTCCTAACCCTTTCACTCATACAGCCTCTAACATGTACTTGTTAATGAGAATCTAAAGAAAAAAAAAAAAATCAGTAAATATCAGAACGCTATGGAATCATTTTAAACAAAGAGGTCATGATATGGAGTCATTTCATTATTACAGAACAGAAGATGACTCAGATATGAAACATGAGCAGAGCAGAACACTCTCAGAATTGGGAAAACTTCCACTACTACCAAAAAAGTAACTAATGAAATCACTATGCCCACTATCAAGACCATGTATAAAGCAACCTATAGATTTTCAAAAGCCTAATGAAAAAAACCACAATTTGAAACTTCACAGATATGAGCTCTCTCCTGTTAAACACAAACCATGACTATTTTGCTAAGACAGCAATTTTTTTCTGGTTTTTTTTTGGGGGCATGTCACCCTATCCTTACTAAGAGTTCAATGTTATAAACATCCTTTGCCAATGAAAAAGTTAGAATCAAGCCACTTGCAGAAAAATCCCTTTAATTTCACTTGCTTTATTAAAAGAAGAAAAAATACTCTATTGATGGCACCACACAGACAAGAAATTATTTTAAATAAAGGTAAGGACAGGTCTATAGACACCAGGTGGCACACTTGCCCAATACAGATTAAAGTAACTACCTTAAATGGTACGTATCACTAGTATTCAAAATACACCTCTGAAATAATTATTTAATTTTCCAGAAAGCTGGCAATAATAAAAAGGGAACTGCCAGAAAAAAGAAACAGCAGTAAATCAAAATATGATTATAAAGAGAAACAAGTCAACCATGAAGCTTCATTATACAGAATTACAATTTCCCCTCCTCCTTTTTTTTTTTTTTAGCTTCCATTCTGCTGAGAACTTTTTATTTTCTAGAAAAGCAAAACTAAAAACAAGCTATACTGTAACTGAACCTGGCAATTATCTTGAAACTGCTGTTTTTAAGACTTAAGCAAATAACAGAATTTGAGAACTAGCAGGATTGCTTTATATCCTTTTTAACATTAATATCTTTCATATGTTTGGAGAAACAAAACAGAAGCAGGAGGGCAAAGGCCCAAAAAAGTCAGTTTGCATATGTTGCTAAAAGAAGTGATTCTTTTCTGGAAAACCCGAACTTAATGCACTTATTTTTAAAGTGGTAGATATGCTACCTTCCCTTACACAGATACTGACATTTACACCATTGGAATACCAGTGTCCATCTCTTCATGCCTTTACTTTTTGATGTAGCAATTCTCTTTCAACTCTGTTCCCTCTGTTTCTCATGCTTTCTTAAAAAAAACCCAAAACAATACAATCCCCCAGCCCCAAACAAACAAAACACCCCACAACCCAAAAGCACAACTCTGATATATTCCATTCATTTCAAGCATTGCTGAAGAGCTACATCAATTTATCTTACTTTCCACCTTTCTAAATTTCACTTCAAGGCAAAACAAAAGAGTCCTATAGTATCACATATCCACATATTTGGCAGGCTGTCGATCTAGCTTTTATGTGCTTATATTGACACGTCACAGACTAAGTTGGAATTTTACATTAAATTCTGAAACCCTAGGTTTCAGAAAGCCAAGTAACTACTGACGATTTTGTTCTAGAGCATTAATGTTCAGTTGACAGCAATTTCTTTTAAGTTGAATATATAAAAACAAGTACTACCAGATCTTTGCTTTAAAAGGTCTTCCAGATACTTACTTAGAAGTCATATTTAAATGGTTGACCATTCACTGACCAGGTTAATTAAAATGATGATTCATAAGTATAGATAAGTGTTTTTAAATTATTTGCTATTTTTACAAAGCACTGATACATACACTCAAATTGGAACTGATGTTATGTTTTCCTGTTTTGTTAAAAATGTGTGTCTATGACATCACATAACTAAGCTACACAATAGATTTCTGAAAAGCACTTCGGTGGAAATACTTCAGCAGTTAAATACAAGCTAACAGTCCTTTTTATCTTTTAATGTGCTTGGTAAGAAGAAAAAGAAAATACCCCTCTATCATCACCTCCTATTTGGAAAACAGCAAGAAATAGTAATTTATTCTAAGTGACAGTATTTATTTGTAAAACAAAAGCGGTATACAAAACAAGCCCCTTGCTAAAAACAGTTTGTAGGTTCTTTGTCAGTATTTCTTCTTATTATTGTTTTTGAAAACTAATAATCTTAGACCATTCAAAATAATGCAAAGCATTTCACTAAGCCTTCGCTAAGAGTATCCTGACACACATGTAAGGCTAACTAATTCAGAGACGTAAGATGAGAAAAATCTGAAAAAACCCATTAAGTTCATAAAAAGAAAGAAGGGGAATTAGGAAGGGATGCAGAAGGAAAATATGATGTCCTTACTAGTTTTTGTAATAAAGCAAAAAAAAAAAAAAAAAAGGAAATTGTAATGCTACATTTAAAAGCGGAAAAAAAAGCACCACCATCTTCTTTAAAAAACAACCTAGCCCTTTAAAACAAAACCCACAACATCAATGAATTCAGGTGCTTCAATGGATTTAAAAAATAAAAATAAAAATTGCAGGACTTAAGGGCAGATCCATAATTAGATGGGATTGAAACACAGTGGTAGAATGATGAATACTTCTAAAAGGGTCTTTTACTCTTCACATTACACTCCAAGCAGACAGAAATTAGAAAAAAAAAATGCTACAAATATGGAATTTTTTTTTTTTCTTCATGAAAGGGGGTATCCTTAATCATCTCTGAATTCAATGTTACCAAACAGGAGCTGCAGGACAAACTGATCGCAAAGTATCAATTCTGAAAGTACAATTTAACGTGAATTTTTTTTTTTCCTCATAGTTAGTATATAGGTTTAGTTAATCATGTGCATTTGTATATAATGTCTTATAGATGCCAGCTCTTACTGTCACTGGTAACACCTAACGTAACTTTATTGAAATAAAGTATTAGGGCTTACCCACAATTTCATAGTTAACTCTTCATTACTTTGTTGACAGATAAACCACTACAATGAAATCCAAACATGTAAGATGAATTCTGTTCTCTTAGGTATGTAGCAAGAAAAAAATTCTTCCAATTATATCAATTCAAGATAAATGTATATAATACAAATGGAAATTCCCTTAAGAGCAACAGAGCCACAACTCAGTGTTATAATTGCACCTGTTGATTATAACTGTAAGCAAAGCTGACTGCACACTATTTGATAAGCAGGCTTGCCAATTCCTTCCAAAATAAAACTACAGCAAATAAAACATGCCCAGAGATATAAAGTACAATGAAAAGAGAGGACTGTGCAGTAAGTATATTTTCAAACTGTTCAACCTTTATTCTTTATTTTCAACTACTTTAAAGGATTTGAGAAGTGAGCACACAAAGGACAGAAGTAGTACCTGGACATCACTGTTGAAATGCACCACATAGATGTTCTCTGGGTAGTCAGACTCAAGTATATGAGAAGTTGTTCAAAGGTCAGGTTTTTTCCCCTCAAACACACAGACAGCGTAAGACCTTACGAATTAGAAGTAGTCTCTTCCTCAAAAAACCAAACCAACCAAGCAAGCATGAAAAACTAACACCAACTTTTCAGGTTTCACAGCAAAGGTGAATGGAAATCCCATACTGCCAGGAAGTATCTATTAAGTCTTCAGAGGTCTGTTATCTTAATTTTGTTATATGGTCTAAGTGCACCAAGATCATGCAAGAGTTGAAATGAAGGAATTCAGCCCAGTCCAGAGAAAGAAATCCAGCAGGTGTCAAGGATGTGAACGTTCTCTTCCATAGGTAAGTAGCATACAGTAAGAAAAAATAAAATAAAATAAAATAAAGTCAGCTGTGGGAAAGCTAAAAGCATGGATAGCATCTGTGCTGTCCTGTGTCAAAGTTATCTTGCAAATACACATGTTGTAGAAAAGCATAGAACTGGAGAGAACTGAAAGAGAGCCTAAAAATTCAAGCAGAGAAACAAAGTATTTCTTAGACAGGTAGCACTAATTCTTCCAAAGTAAAATGCCAACCTACTAGTCCACTCAAAGTAAATTTAATCTCTACATTACATCCCACGATGTGTGTGGACACACTCTCTAACACATGAGGTGCCAAATCACCAATGTAGCACAGTGTCACAGCATGAGAGGAACACTTCAGGGTAATCAGACACCTCTCCATTTATCACAGAAGGAACTGGGCAGTTATTACATGGGCATTAGAACAAATCGATTTTGTCTTCCTATGGATTTCTGTACAATGCTTTATATCACTCTTTTGTCCATTACTAATATGAATGTCTTGCAATACTTTCAATTCTCTTTAGTCCCATAATCATGATTCCCCACCCCTTAATACTGGGTATTTGGTGTAAAAAGAGGGAAGAGAGAGAGAGGAAGAAGGAAAAAGGGAGAGGAGATGCAAACGGTTCAGTAAGCTGGAACACCAGATAAGTCTTCTTTCTGCATGAATAATAGCATGACAACAGTCAGTTCAACTTACCCAGACAGCTACCTACGTGTTCTTACACACAGAAAAGGAGGGAAGTTTCCCTCAGTGAGAAAAAGAAAGAAAAAAAGTTTCTCCCCCACAAACGTTCTCAGTTTTTCACAAAATTTTGGATTACTCACATTCCTAACCGTTTGAGCTAAATTAATCGTTTTGGCTTGAGTAATTTTTAAAGTTCTCAGTCATAGCCCAAGAAAAGGAAGCTGCTAGGTAAAACATTCCAAATATTCTGAAATGTAATTAAAAGCAAACATTTAAGGTTAGGTCAGGAAAATACTTGTTTAATCCTACCAGTGTATACTCTGAATAGTTAAGTATGGTATCTGCTAGTACAAACATAAAAGGTCTGGAAATCCCTGTAAGGAATATAAAGTTGTGTTGCATGAGAGATGCAAGTATGTCTAACTTTAACATGAGCTGGTTTACATACTAGGAAGTATATTGGAAAATGAACCACCAGTTTATATATAATTAGTGCTCATGTCCAAAGGGTCACGGGAACACTAGTCATTCCCTGAACTGGACCTAAAGCACTTTAATACTTCCATGTACATTTTACATGTGATATGACACATCACACATGCGATACTTTGTTTTATGAGCAAGTAAGAGAGCAACATTTTAAGGATTAGAGCACCAGAGACATAACAAAATACAGTGATTAATAAAAAAAGTTCTACTTTCAAATGAAAGAAAAGATGCTAAATATTTCATCAGTACAGGAAGCAAGAGCTTTTGCTTCTCTTCTCTAAAAACTATCCAGCAGGGAAGTCTGAGAAAATATACAATGACTAGTAAGACTAGAAAGCTAACCAAACTGAAATAACAGGGTCCTGTGATAATCACAAACTGTGCAGTCAGTCAGTAGGTTGCCTGTACACAGGGAAACATCTAATTATTTTACAATTGTAACTGGCAATTCGATATATTTAAATCCCAGCATACAAGAACAAAGTGTCCTTACTACTAAGTTGAAGAACAGCTGTAAAGGCTAAGTTTAAGTTCAAACTGAATTTTCCCCTTTTCCACAATTAACAGAAGACTTTGTGACCCAGGTAAAAGGTAAAGCTTCTCCAGCTCTTCAGTTCAGTACTGCTTTTCCCACCTTTTTACTGTAGCAAAATATGTATTTAACGCAAGGAATAAAAGCGTTAAATAGAAAAAAGGGAATTTATAACAAAAACAGAACAACAATCAAATTGAAATCCCACAATTCAGAATGTCCAAAACATAAGCCATCTTAAAACAAAATTATTATGAATAGGAACAGCATAACAACAATCCAACCATCATTTACCGTGTTTCTGATTGGAATTTTCTTCGGTTCCGGTGGCACATCCTGAGGAACAAATTTCACTGGCTCCTTAATCTGCCTCCTTGATCGTTTGGTCCCATCTGGTAAGGTTTCCATGGCGATATCAGCCTCCATGTCACTGCTACCTGCCTGGTCACACTCTGAGCATTGCCTGCAAAGTGGAAGATTTTCTATTTAAAAGCACAGTCACAGAAGTAGAACAAGAAACATATTAAAGTGTTCAGGTTTAAAAGAAAATTCAAAGGTTAAGAAACACAACAGACACCTAAAGAAAACCCTCAAATGTATGATGTTTTAAGCAACTACGCAAAAGACCAAGCAAGACTTCCTTATAGCTGTTTGTTTTTTTTTTTTCCCTGACAGTATTTAAAATTTTAAAACCGAGATCTTAAATTAGGATTTAATCCTCAAGAAAGATGCACCCTTTTTCAAACATTTGCATCCTTCCGTATCCTCATTTTTAATGGTGCCCACTGATCTGTAATCTATTCGTTATTGTAATTGCTGCTGCACTTTTATCTTTACAATAACATGCTGATGAATTAATTCCAATTAGAGCACTCTTCAGTAGCAGGGATTTAGAAGAAGTGTCTGTTATGAAAATTAATTTTAATATGTAATTTCTAAGGGAGTGGGTTTTAAATCTGAAAAAAATAGTTAAGAGACAAAGATACAGAAGCTGGAGACGTATAAACAAACTTTCAACACAGCTGAAAAAAATGTCTGCTTTTGAAAAAGCACAAAATTGCAGTCAGAACTTCAGAAGTGAGGAGATGCCATGGTGATGCTACTAACATACTCCATGACAAAACTAAGATGGAAGCCAACAGTTTTTGTTCTTATTTGCAGAAAATACTGATCTTATGCAAAGTCAAATGCAGATGTCATCTAAAAATACGGTAATGAAAACTTAAAAGTTATATCTATGGATAAGAGCTGTTTTTTAAAATTCCTTCTCCCATTATACTTCCAATTCAAAAAAACAATAAGCCATTTCAAATGAATTCAAATTCATCTCTGCTCTCACACCAAAAATGTTCTTTTTATAATATCAACTTTGGGGGGGGGAGGGGGGGGGGGGGAGTGGAAATCAACATTATATTCTGCTATTAATTGGCATTAACAGGGATACACACAAATCTAAATGAAGGAGTAAATTTGCTTTGGAAGGAGACAACCATAAAACATGTATTTAATTATGTGAAATTAAATGTTAATACACACTTCTGACAAAAAGACACATCTGTCCCATATCTAAACAAAAGCACAGTCAGGTATGCATACTGTACATACAGAGAAATCAGCTCAGACACATGTTCAATAGGAATAGTTTTTAACCTATGAACTTCACTAAAGACTAATATAATATCAGTTCTATCAACTTTCCATGTTTTCTAATTCTTTCAAACTAATCCAAGCAGTATAATCTCAAAACTGTCCTGGTTATACCAGGAGACAACAGCATTCATCTTAGTCTGCTAGGCAGATCAGTGTCTACCAAGTCAAAATAAAGGGGATCTAATCCTGGACTGGGTAACTGCTACCAGTGTAACCTTGGCTAAGTCAACAATTTTCTCCTTCAGTTTTTCAATATGTAAAATTATAATAATTGTGACTACATTATAATGTTATGAAGAATAATTCTAAATTACTTGAGACCACTAGAAATAGGACATACGCCATTGCCAGAAGTATTTGCTGGTCTGGAAATGCAGTTTTCATACTTAGAAAAAAGTTCTGGGCCAGCATACAAGTGTATAATACTCTACTCCTCTTCCTCCTGTTTACAAACCTCAGTTTGCTACAGACACAGCGCTTGTTAACATTTGTAGGAGTCTTTGACACTAAAATATAAAACCAGTAAAAAAATATAAGGTATAACAACTTCCACAGAATACTACTTTTTTTTTTTACCGTTGTACGTTTATATAATTGTGTGCATGAACATGCATAAATATGTACACTGAACTAAATAACCAAAAGCATATGGACCAAACTGCGATTTTATGGGGAAGGGCTCTCCAGTGACCTAACAGGAGAGACAAGCTTTAGAGGTAACAGCATTCCCTCAGAATTTTGTGTCTCTTCCCAGCTAAAGGTTACTTTGTGTTCTTTACTTTTATATGAGGGTTTGTCTTCAAGTTGTCCAACAAAACTCCAACCAGATTTTGTTTGGGAAGCATCAGAGCACAGCCCTCCATAATACTACAGCATCAGTCACGTCATTAATTTATGTAATAGAAAGCACAACTGAAAGTACTTACTATGATCTCTTTATGTAGATGTACACAATAGCTGTGAAAGTGTTTAAAAATACTGTGATGAGAAATTCTTACAAGAAATTTATTTTCCTCATTATTATGGTAAAAACATGTACTATGCATATATTAAAAAATAAGCATTCTACAACTAAAGAGGTGCATTAAAAAAATTAAAGTTTCTATAAGAAAGAAAAAAGTCATATGATTTTACAGCAACATTTGGAGTTAGGAACTCAGTCTCTTGGGTGTACCACCCTGTACCTATGATTTAAATAATTCCTGTTCTTCAGATCTGCACTGTTAAAGCAAAAGATGCTTTTTCTGCTACATAAGCAGACAGTTGTACAGAAACTATCTATGCAGATCAGTAAAGTACTTTAGTCTCATTAAGGCCCTATTTAAATATAAATAAATTTTAACTTTTTTTTCTCAGTGAGGAAGACAAAAAATGTCTCCACCAATGGATGAGGTACTGCATGCAAGTTCCTGAAATTCCATTTGTATTATCAAGCTTGTCCAAAACTGGCAGTGCGAGTTTCACAGCAATCAAAATGAGAAACAAACTAGACCTACAAAAAGAAAGCTAGCTGCAAAACCACAGTATGATGAGGGCGGAAGGGGCGAATCACAGAACAAAACCTCACAAATACATTGAAGGTGAGGGGGAAAAAAGAAAAGTGATAAACATGAACTTACAAGCAACCTCTTGATTTACTGGAATAGCCTCTACTATCACAGGCAACCACATCTTATCAACCCTATTATAAAGCCGTCAAGCTTCAACTCTGAAGTAGTTTGGTTGTTAGCTCCCATAGGGCCCACAGAAAAGCTATTACAGACACACACACCTCTGACTTGGAAACAATCTCCTAACTTTCAGTTCCTATTATGGTTTATTTCAACATGGTTCTTGAATTTAAAGTACTTGCTTCCTATTCTGCTGTTTAATCCCGATATATTCATCAAAAGCAGCCATATAACTCCTCTTCCTTTTGGCTATGCTGAAACCATGCTCATTTAATTTCACCTCTTCAAAGACAATCAGTAAATAGAAAACCTACCACAACTGGCCACCTTTCCAACTGTTCCAGCATTGCCATGCAGCAAATTAACAGGAGAAACGGTGCCAAATATTCTACTTCCGTACACAGGTTTTACTTCGCTTTTAGTCTGGACTTGCCTAACCTAGATGTTTCTGCACTGCCTGGTGGTAAATAGGTTTTTGAGCATGGGTAGCTTAGAGAAACGTGTGAACCTCTAACAGGGCTGTATTTCGGGGCTTTTGTAAGCACTCCAAGAGCAAAGAGTGCTTCCTCTTTATGAAGTTTTGGAAAATGATAACATGAGGCCTTCACTGAGAAAACATGGAAGGGAGGGATAGTTTGGAGATGGGTATTTTTTTTTGTGAAATGGCAACAAAAACCATGGAGAGAAAACCATGTTACTTCCCACCAGTAACGACACTATATTGCTTCCTTATGTTGCAGTTTACACATCAGAAAAAACCTAAATGTACTTGAACTGATGGCCCTGGTATATGGAAATTTGAGAACTGATAATGAGAAAAGCTGAAGAAACGCTGAACATCATTCCTTTATAAATGAAAGGTAATGAAGTTGAAGATCTCACAAACAGGACTCAAAGACAACATACTGGTAAACAACACTAATTTTGAAATTTTAATGAGAAAGCAAACATCTTTGTTATATGCGACTGAAAACCAGATAAGAACATATGAAAATATTTCACTGAAAATGTAACACTATGAAAATCAGGAAAAATCGAGGTTTTGTTCACTTACTGCATTATAGGTGAATTAGACTGCCTTAACTGTGATGTAGTACATAGTTTCAGAGTGGTTTGTGTGAAGAAAATGCAAAGGACTCAGTCAGAACAAGACAGTTGTCCTCATAATCAGAACTGGGCATTCGGCTGCGAGAGGATTTGGAAGAAACCAGCATCCTCTGCACACAGTGCTTACTGTGACAAGAATAAATTTAAATCTTCTGTGCTGAGTGAACACCACTACAGAACTTCCAGATAACAGTTCTGCCCTCAGTGTTTAAAAAGAAAAACTGTACAGTTATAGGTTAGAGCTTGGCTTGGTTTTAGTTAAGAAGAAACAGGTCTTGTCTACATACTTCGTGATAAATCACTTCTTGCAATGTTAGCAAAGAATTAAACCACTTTGAACTTAAGAAACATGGACCATAGCTTGAAAATGACACTTATGCTCTGGTAATCTGAATAAATCATACATGTTAAATGATGTCCTGGAAGTGGAAAAAAGGAGGACTGCTCTTACTCTGGAGACAAACGACAGCATATATGAATGAAAAACAGTTTGTCAGAGCTTCAAAGAGCATCTTTCAGACAGTGAAGGTACTGAAAATTTGCATTTGCAACGACCTAAACACCCTTCAATTTAGACAAATGATAAATACAGAAATATTTGTTATATGCAGTATCATATTGCACACTTATGTAAGTTGATAATTTTATATCATTTTACAATAACACAGGATGAAAACCCATCATGATGTGCTGCACCAGTACTGAATGAGTGAGATCAGGAATATGAATGAACATCCAGATTCTGAATGTTCTGAATGAGTGTTCTTGGAACTATTGGTCAGGAACACCACAGCTCATTCTCCTGTGGTCAATATACCCCACAGCAGTCACCATTGTTATTTTATACCAAGTTATTTTAACTTGGCCTTCCAGAAGAAGAATAAAAATGACCAAGCCTAATATGATCATTAGTCCTTGTTTGGTTCATCTCAGTCCCCAACATTTCATACCAGAAGTTATCACTGTTTTTCAGCAATCTCATTTCAATAGAAAGGGCTAGTCCCTGTTGGTAGCTGCCAAGTATTTTCTTAATGAAAATGTCAGTATTTAACAACCAGGTTTTGATTCATTGTACTGTCTATCAACATCTGTGCACTGCTTTTGTATCAGTTCAGATCATTCTCTACCAGGAAAACACAGTTCCCAGTCCACCCAGAATGGGCAGGAGCATAAAAGCACACAAGTTGTCAGAAAGAATGGCAAGACTTAATGTTATACGGATATGTGAAACAAAAGAATATTGTTTAATCAACAGGATTTCTAAGAAACTGAAAATTTCCAAATTTTAAATAAAAGTATGCCACAGCATTTTACTCTATGATTAGAACTGCTGGTCTACTTTGAAAGCACCATATCAAAACAGACAGAAATTGATGCTTTCATGTTTTATTACGTAAAATAATTGTTATGCTCTTCCTCTCCAAATAAGTCCACTTAAAATGGGGACAGGCTTTGAACTTACTATGTTATAAACAATGTCTTTCTAAAACATTCAAGGTGTATAAACATTACCTTGGAGAAAACTGTCAGGCCTCTTCTGAACAGGGGACATTTTAGGTGCTTGAAACAAATTTCTAATAAGCTGTGAGACACCAGTGCTTACTGTGTCGAAACTCTTACTATGATCTGACTAAGACTAAAATAATTACCTCCTTTTAATGTGTAGAAATGCTGAGATAACTTATTATAATTTATGCTTTCTTTAACAAACGAGCTTTTAAATATAAAGATTTATTTTTCTTACCATTATATGTAATAGCGAATTTAGTTGAACAATTTCAAAATCCTTTTTTATATACTGTAATTTCCATTTCTATTAAAAAACAGCAATGAAATGGACAAGAAGTGTAGCTATTAAGTAATCTACATAGCATCACATATACAAGCTGAATCATTCAGCATCCTCAAGCACAGTATGAAATATAAAGCATATGGAATAAACTCATGCGAAACTACCAAATGTTTAAATCAATATGTATTGATAAAGTATATGGCTCTAACCTTTTGCAAAGGCTCAAGTTAGCAATTATGATTAAATGATTAGCAGTGATAATGGGATAAAAATAATTAATTTTTACTTTCTATCTGTTTCTTATTTAGTATTTTTAAAGAGGACTAAAGTCAACATTTAACCACTTTATTTAAAATCTTTCAACCTGCCTAACATTTCAAGGAATTTCCCACTATACCCATTCTCTTATTTCATCTTTTTGTGTAAATTCCCATTATATCCTCTACAAATGTCTGACAAGTACATGACACCGTATAAAAAAAATTCCTCATATCTTAATCAAAAGATTAAAATTGTATTTAAAACAGCAGGAGGGGAAAAGCCTGC
>NW_010260184.1:26612-75189 GCF_000690775.1 Eurypyga helias
TTAAGGGCCCATTCATATGCTTTCTACTGGTCCTGAATAGAATGCATAAAGGCATGTCCAATGATGAAAAGAATGCAATCAATACAGCTCAATTTGTCTGCTATAATCTCACACTCCAGAATATGCCTTAGTTAATTAGAAGTAAAAGCTAAGTTTGTGATCTAACTGAAGTATGAAATTCACAACAAAGGTAAGCTATAGCTTTGAAATAAAAGCGTTTTACTACCTAACCTGACCTATTCTGCCTTTAACGCCTGCTGAGAAATGTAGTCTTACATCATTTGGACTGATGGCTTTCTGTGAGCCTTTCCAACTTGGTTAAAAAGCAGAACAAAATCAAGAACCTCCTGTTCAAATGCAGAAGTTACCAAAATTTAAAAAAAAAAATGTTTCCAAGTAACCTAACTGCTTGGTAAATTGATCTACTGCTTAAAAGCTTAGGTATGTACAAGTATCTTCCTTAAGATCTGGACAGCGAGCTGCATATTTGGGTCCTAAGATAAACACGAGACTAAGGCTTTAATTTCCTGAAGGAAGCCTAGTTTCCTATCTTTATTATACAGCAGCATTAATAATAAGTGGACTCAAAAGCTAGGAAAATTAATGCTATAATCTAGTTCTACATAGTGGCTAATTATGAGAAGAATATTTACAATTTTTTTTACATTGAAATATCACTGCTAATAGCCTGAAAATAAAATAACTCAGTTCAGACTGCATTATAGCAAAGTCTGAAACACTCAGGATTTGTAAGTCTATTCACACTTAATCCTGCTTTAAGTACAGAGACAGCACAAGACAACAGATCAACTTCCTTCTTACCAGTAACTGTTCTTGGTCTTCCTTGGCATCCTTGTAAGAGGTGGATCCAGGCAACCAAGATGATAATGGAGTTTACAAGTATCACACAGTAGCAGTAGGTGTTGATCGTGGTTCTTCTTGCAAATTCCACAACTTTTAAGGTAGACAGCAGAAAAGTATTATAATTACATTTGAAATCATAAACGATACATTCCAGCACATCCCCAAGATTCAATACAAACATGTGGCAACTTCAATTTGAAGGCACCATTTAAGTGCGTAATTACTTCTACCTATAGACAGCAAAGCATAAAAGGGACCTAATGAAGTTAATAAAAAGGCTTCCCATCTGTTTTTTTGAGGACCTCTAACCACTACGTAATCACTTGATACTGCAACAAAGTGTACCAGTGGCAAACGGACAAATTACTACCTGTGCCATCCAAATAGAAAAATTACGCTGCTATTATCAGTCTTAACAATTATATGCTCATTTTAATAATGCAAGCACCCTTAAATAAGTCTGTGCTGCTATTACATTGGGCACCATATCAACACGTAAGAAATTACATTTCATTTTTATTATTATTTTACTGGAACTGAAATTTTAGTTATTTCAAAAAGATCAGGTGTTCACTGATTCCATTATAAAATGGGAGGAACTAAATGACTTGATTTGAATGAAACTGAACTAGTAAAGCATGACTCTTATTATTTGTTTGTGTATACATCTAAACTACCAATTCCTCATCCCACTGCCGTGTTCTCTCAAGATTTCCAGCTTTCATAGCACTGGAATTAACTTTTGCTTATGTAACCCATCATCTCCATTTAGCCTGCTAGCCGGGCAAGATGCTGCCCACTTGCAGTGGCTGCAGACCTGGCTGCTGCTCTCTAGGTAAGTGATAGACTGTGCCACTTCTCAGCTGGTGGCAAGAGAAGAAGATCCAAGATGGTACGTATAGTTTGCCCAGATCCTAGTATAAGTTCCACGGTTAGGCTTAGTTAAAACCCAGTCAGTAGCTTCACAACTTACAGAAGAGGGGAAAAGGTGGAATGACGACAGAGATAGGGAATACTTTTTTTTTTTTGGAATTAATATAAATAGAAATAGGGAAATTTAAAACACAAGATATTTGACATTTGACAACCCATGAGCAATAAGTAAAAATTCTCATATGACAAGTGTTTTATACACCCAGCCACTGTGAGTAAACTGCAGCAGCATTGTTGGCAAAATCATCAACAGGTGACTGCATTCAAAAGACAAGATGACAGGTTAAATATTTTCACATCAGTGAGAAAAAGGGCCCTTCTATTTCAGCTTTCAAGAGTTACCTCTGTCTTTTAAGCACTCCTGTCAAATTAGACAAAAAAAAAAAATCCAAACTTCAGTGAAGTGTGCTATGGTGAAGAACTGAATACTATTCAACTTAGTTTCAGAAGCAAGTAAAATATATAGACATCTCTGAAGCATTCTGTTTATCAAACCTGAAGCAAACAAATTTCTCTTAACACTTTTGTGAAACTATAACTTACTAGGTATTGAATCTACTCTGTTAAGACTTCATTACTTGCCTATAAAGTACAGCCGGAAGCGTAGATGCCTTTTGCGTTCCTCCTTCTTTTTTACTTGGTTTCCTTTCCTTAGGAGCACGTAAAATTGCTGGTATGTTCAATTTCTATTGGATTTGAACAAATGCAGTATAGATGAGTCTTGAAACTTTTAGAGAATACCTTTCCAATCTCAATACACAAAGAACAACCCCCAAATTTTGAGTGGGAAATTGCTTAGCTAGCTATTTTGCAGACAAGAACAACTACAGATGTTTTGATTGTAAAAGCATACTGGGATAAAGTAATATTATACTAATTTTTTCAATTTAATAAATAAAAAACCCAACATTGAAATAATAGCTTTTAAAATTTCTCTTCAAGCTTTAAATAGCGGGATGGACAAGGATGCGTTTGTGTAGGCAGCTAATACAAGCAAAAGCAAATTCACAAAATTGACAGAAGAATACTCAGGCAGTTTATTTTCCCCAACATTAAAAGCTCGATAGGTTAATTAGAAAAATTATCTTATTGGACCAAGCCCTCCACAAAGCAGACAAGATTCTCTTCAGGTTTCTACTAATCTGCAGTATGCTAACTTCTCAGACAGCAACCATCTATCAAAGTCATTTCTCAGCAGCCCCATGGGTCTGCATCTGTTCAACCAACTGGAAAAAAATGTCGTGCAAGCTGTGCAAATGAATTCTACTTAACTTTTCTTCTTCTCTCACTCTTTTTTTCTTTTTTTTTTAATTTAATAACTTCTGTACCAGAAAACATATTTGCAAATACTTAAAACCATCTTAAAAAGCAGGAAAAAAAATTTTATCTCGATTCAAGAAATACATTATGTGAGAACCCTTGTTCACAAGTAGAAAAGATAGGCAGACAAATAGAACCAGAAGAGGCTAGCATACCTTAAGAACTACTACTATATAAAGAAAGGGTAAGCCTCATTTTCTTAACAGGAGCACAAACACAGTAGTACCAAAGGGCACGATCAAACTGTGACCTAATTGTACATCTGCAATTTCACAATGGCCAGTTTCTTCAAGATTCCTTAAAATCATAACTGGAAATAATTTCAGTCTCTCTCTGACATTTAAAATGTCCACTGCCATTTAATACTTTTGACATAAAATATATACCAAAACACAGAAGAATCTATACTTCTCTCTCTTCTCTATGTGTATCGACAAGAACAAAGGCAATTGCTGGTAACAGGAAGTCATCCAGCAAATCCTCTCTTCTCCTAGATATTTAGATTTATTTGACCAAGATATTCTGCTCTGTCCAGTTATAAACCATCACATACACACATACTACAGTTTTAAAGATTGCTATCTCATAAAAGCCATAAAGAGTTACAATATTATTTGAAGCCTACAGTAACTAAAGGCAATGGGGAGACAAAAATGGTAGGATTAACTCAATCTTCACATTGAAGTTCATCACAAATGACAAGTCAATCAGTCATAGCAAATGAAAAAATTCTGCAAAGAAGATCACTATTACAACAACAAAATTAAACCACAGGTTCCCACTAGGTGGTTTGCAGAAGTCTAGATATTTCAGTTAGGAAACATTATCCCCAGAGTACAACCTGGGTCTGATCAAATCAATTTATCTGGCCATAGAAATGACAGACAGAAACAGAAAGACCTATTCTTGGAAAACCAGGTCTGCCAATGAACTATAAGGGGGGTGAGGGAAGAGAAACAACCAACCTGTCCTATGATTCTACCCAGCAGGGCCCAAATTCCTTGCCCTTCATTTCGCAGTTTTCCATTCATATTTTGTAGCTCTTCCAAGGACTCACACAGCTGAAAAGTTAAAGAAAAAAATCATCAGGAATGAAATTCCATTAGGAATTTAATACAATTTAATACAATTTATTTAATACAATTTATTCAACCTTTTACCTATCTAGGGTGCATTACTGTGGGATTAAAAAAACAATGAAACTCATTTCTGGGACCTTGATCATCTTCGGGCAGTTCACAAGGACCTGCTACTTCATTTCCATATGTTCTCATTTAAAACATACCCCCAGTATTTTAAGAATTAATAGCAACATTATTTTTTGTCTAACCCTCACTTGATAGGTTGCTGAATTCAGTAAGAATTGCCAGCATGTAATCTGTCAGAAAAGATAAAGTATTTCAATGTAAGACTTCAAAATATTTAAGGATTAAAATAAAGAGACAAGTATCCAGTAAAAACGTAATTAAAACACAAAATGTTTTTTTAAGCATGATGATGAGTTAATAAAAAAATTACATTAGCAACATTTTAGGGTAGCAATGCCATCATTTATGGGCCCCAAATTTCCTATATTCAAACAAAACACTCAGAGGACACTACAGATGTGAATGCTGAATTATTTCTGCCTGAAAAGTTAGCTAAGTCATTAAATCTAGAATGAACAACAACTGGAGTTGGAGAAAGAGAGAGAAATCAAACTTGGCGGTCTCAAAATCTCAAATGAAGAAGGAGACCTGTATGCCCATGCGCAATTTGTCACTGGCGCTCTCAGTGGGGTCAGTTAAAGAACTCGTGCCCAGCCAACAAATGACACTTTAGAAGTTTATTCTGATTGCATGGGGGTGGGGAGGAAGGGAACAGGGGGAGGAGGGTGGATGACAGAACATTTTTAAAAGCAGAAAGAATGCTTTGTATGTTTTTTGGTGTTTTGTTTTGTTTTGGTTTTTTTTTATAGTCATTTTGTTTGGAAATCAAAATGCTATCAAAGTTAACAGCAGCAATATTAAAACGCTACAACAGTTTAGGATCCCTTTTTCTTCACCTTATTATACTCCACATGAAGCTTTTCTTGCTCGTTTTCTAATTTATCCTTGATATTCTTCTGCTCAGCCATATTCTCTTGGATTTGAATCATGCGCATATTTCTCTCTATTTAAAAGAAAATTGCATTATTCCCTATCCTTTGCCACATTTTCAAGCTTTATACACTGAAAAAAGTGAAGCAATGAAAACCATAAAACTGTACGACAAACCCATAAAACTACAGTCTGTAGGTTTATTACACAGACTGAGTAGAATGAACAGTCATAACACTTACTTTCTGCTGCATAACTACTATAGTTATTTAAATGGTGAGCTGTGATCAGTTATCTAGTAAACAATCCCAAAGACAAAATTATGCCATTCCACATAGAAAGGGAGGAAAACATAAGGAAAACAAGTTACACCAAAGGTACCTAAGCTTCCACTCCTTTTTTAGCAAAGATACCACCTCCTGTTCATATCTGGAAAACTTCCTTCTTTTCTGAAATATCTTTTTAGAAAAAAAATTACTGTGTGTAAATACAGATAATAAGCAATCATGTACCTGATCTAAAATGAAGTCATAATTAATATTTATCTATTAATAACAAAGAAATAAAAGTAAAATTAAAAAAAATAAATAATCAGCACAGTACAGACAGAGCAAAGTGGTAATTTTTCATTGCGAAAAATAAGTAATTTCCATTCTTACCAAGGTAGTAATTCACAAAATCAGCAGTGAGAGCTGGTTGCTTATGTTTTCTTCTTCCATCAACACTGGAACTTGTATCTGAAGTATCCACTGGAAAAATGTCTGTACTAATTCCCATTAACTCCGCTTTGCGCATAAGCTTACGTATGGCTGAAGCACTGCTAGTAAGCGGCCGTGGTAGCTTCTCCCTGGGAACCCAGGCCTGAGGCCTGGTGGTGCGGGCCAGCTCCGCCTTGGCACGATACTGCTGTAGCCTGGCATTGATTCGAGCCTGCAATAAAGACTTCCATAAATTAAAAATGTAAGGGAACAATTCAAAATTGGTTTTGAGTTATATCCTTTTGGAACACTTCCACGGTTTATTTGTATTTTAAAAGTCGCGTGACCTAATCAATGCCATATTTATTCTGGAACTTCATGACTCAAGAAACAGCCACCCATAAAGACATTTGATTTTACTTCAAAATGCATAAACAAGCACCATTATCCCTTCACCAGGCTTTGGAGGTATTCACAGGTTTCTTGATGAGATTTCCCCACCAACAGAAGTAACACAAATGATTGCTGGCTTTCAGACAATGCCTTCTAATAATGATAATTTGATGGGACTGTGAGAACTCACTATTGGGAAAAGCCTTGGCTGATCTATCAAAAACACATTTAGATACCTTTAAATTGGCATCTACGTAAGCAATGAAAGTTGATGAATAGCATTTTTGCCATATGTGACATCCTTTCGTAGGAACTCCTTTCTCAATGCCATATCTCATTATAAATGTTAAACTAGCCGATTACAACATGCCAAAACCACAACCCAAACAGAAGTGAAGTAGGCAAGAGAAGCTTGCAATATATATTGTTGATGACATCTGTATATTTGTGAACATCTGGGAGATCAACCCCAGAAGATCAAGTTGTTACTGACAGTTGGAAAACCGTCTTGTGGGAATGCCATGTAGTGGCAAATACAGCAGCAAATGACATCAACATACAAATCTTCAGAGGCAAAACTCCAGCTGACTATCAGTTAGAAGTTGTTTACTTGCCTGCAGAAAGAAGAAACTAAACTAATCCAACTGCCCCACCATATGCCATGAGATACTCCTGAGACAAAGGCAAAAGAAGTGCGTATATATATACCCCCTATGGTTAAGGAACAACTCAGATTACAAACAGCATCACTGAAGGTAATATTACAGATAGTTTAACACATGCTACCTTACTAGGTCTTGAACATTAATGACTAAGAAACATGGCAAATGTGACTTGCAGGCCAGCTCTGACGCCAAGGTCTCTTTTCTTGGACCCACAGCAGCAAGCAACAAATCCACCTAAAGCCACTGCCTCACTTTATTCTACACTAAAAGGACCAAGGATAGTTTATAGCTTCCTCAGCTATGATGCTTCTTTACTGATTACATGCTCAGTTCTAAAATTCTTGGTGTCATTTAAGATGTCATACAACCGCATACCCAGAGCTTTATTCCAGAAACAGATGGCAGATTAAAATAACTAATGTCTAAATGGAATCCTGAACTCAAGTTACTTGGATTTAAGCAATTTTCCAAGTATACACTTTACTCAAGGAACATACATTTCCTTTATTGATAAAGTATTTAAATGTAGAACATCTTCCAACAATCCATAACAGCCCTAGATAGTTCTATATATTATATTCTTTAGAGGCATTTACTTTCTTGGGCCACAGGACTTGCCAGACCATTGGCTTATTCCTGTCTGGGCTACAAAGAACAAAATACCCATTTTTTTCTCCTTCAAAAGTGTGCATCAAAAATCCAGTTTCACAATAACAGATAAATTATTTGTACAACTGTATATTTAGTATGTTAGCTCAATGTTTGTAAACCTTACCTAATCCTATGAACTCCACCATAAGTGAGCTTTCACTTTATATATATATATATAAAAATATATATAGTGTGTGTGTGTATATATACACACACACACCCCTTAATAATTTTTCCAGACTAAGCTGTCTCAAGATTCTTATTTCTCAGACAAAATTCTAATTTAACAAAGATTGTTGAATCTACTGGTGGGATTTTAACTTCCTCATGCAGCCAACATATGGTAAGCTAAGGGGTGAACTTATACCTCCGTTGTGTCAACTCCCCAGTCAGTCATTTCTACTAAGTATCCCTTACAGTTCTGCATTTCTACAAAGGCACAGAAACCACTCAATTACTTCACAAAATCCCAATACATACAACTGGACATCAAAATTTATTTTTCAAGCATCCAACCTGTTTCCATTTCCATACTAATGCAGACTCACACAACAGAGCTATCAATAGTGAAATCAAGTGGGTTTACAAAATGTATGCAAGTTATAAAATTTATATCAAGATGCCTATGAAACCATGTCAATTAACTCCACCTGCAGTTTTCAGCATTCATTCTTTTGGTTTCTAAACATTTAATCCAAATAATCTAGATTAAAAAAATCTACAGGGTCTCGGTTTGGGGGAAGAGGGAAATACTAGGAACTTATCAGCACTACATAACAAATGCCTGAACACAGAGCTAATTAGTCCTGTTAGACCCAAACAGATTTTGCACAACCAGCACTTACCATTATGTTGGTTATTGTTCATATTATTGTGATTTCTGCACTACGCAGGTGCATTTCACATAACTGAGAGCCGAGTGTATTTGGCAAAAATTATGTAACCACTTTTAAATCGAACTACACAAAGCTCAACACATACCCCATAGAAATATTTTATTAAAAATTATTCTGTGACAGAGGTTGCTCACATTAATTCTCAAATGCACAGGTTATTTTAAATTAATATTCTCTTGTCCTATTCAAAGATTTATGAAGAACTAGAAAGGTACGTTGATGTTTTTTAAATAAAAAGTTTGATAATATGAAGATTTATTTTCTCCTCATTACGGTTCTCCCTTCAGAAAAAAACCCAGCTATTTCTCTCCCACAAGTGCCTTCCATTATTTACAGCATCTGCTACTTTCCGCAAAAATTAGGCAGGATTTGTTCAGATGAGCTGCTTTTCTACTTAGGTGTGATTTTTCCACAGAATGCAGTTCAGCCAAAGCAGTGAAAGCAAATTCTGCTATAAATTCTGCAGAATCGGAAAAACTAATAAAGTACACACATTAAAACATACCAGAGTACACGGGCTCTCCCAGAAGGATTGAAATCTTTATATTAACAGGACATTTATCGGTTGAGCTTATGCAGTAACTAGTAGTTTTACATGGATCTGCCAGATGTTGCCTAACATTTAGAGACAACTCACACTCAGCAGCGCAGACTCAGTTTCTGCATCTACATAATTTTTTTCTAAGAAATATTTACTATGAAAAAACCCAACACATAGAATTCTACTTAGGCTTACAGAAATTTAAAAAGTATCTAACAAGATAAAACTTTAGGCAAGCTAAACTCTTCTGCCAAGTTAAAGGGAAAAAAAGGGGATTTTTACTAAACTTGGATGTAGAAATATGCCTAATTTCTTGTCTGGCTATTTTTTGTTAAGAATCCTGAAGAAAACATTAAACAAAATCTATGAATTACAATGAAAATGTAATTACCAACTTCTTGACACAAAACCAAACAAAATATTATTTTTCAATTCAGCCAAACAACTCTGATAATCAGTTAATTGAGAATTGTTCTTAGAGACCAAAACCTATAAATAGTTCACTGCTTTGGTAAATGACCACGCACTATCAATATATTCCACATTTCATTTCTTACTATAATAACAATTTCCCATCCTCTTTCTTTCTTTCTTGTTTAACATAGATGATTGTAATACAGACACATTTTTTTGTCATGAACACAGTACCTGAGCTTCTGGTGATAACTGTTTTTCTCTTTCCTGCAAGGACATTTTACAGTAAGATTGTAATGCCAAGTAGTTCTTCCGCTTCCATTTTCTGTCTAACCTGTCTGCATGCTGTTTACAATAAGCAAAAAAAGGGTCAGCTATATCCTGTTTCAGAAAAAACAAAGGGGAAGGAACAAAAATAAAGTAAGACATACAAGGCCAAAAGGCTCTGAAGAGCACAGACATTCTGGCAATAAGTTCACATGTTCGAAGAGACATGTTTTTTTAAAACAACTAATATGTATGTTTCTAAATCAATTTTGTCATGTTGATGTAATTATTTTTCCATTGTTTTTATTGAGGGACCCTAAACATTTTTAAATGCATGAACTATTTAACTCTCCACTGTTCAATCTCTATTTCCTCATTCTCAGAAGAAATAAGAGAAGAAATTCTTAGTACAAGCCATTTAACATATAACGTGTATTGTTAACTTCCTCTTGCTTCACTGTGTCATCTTCTGCATTATATCCTTCAAGGGATTAGCAATTCTGAATACAAAAGGCAATATATATTTTGTTTTCTCAAATGATTTTGGTACTTATACTCCCATGTGATTTGTCGTATCTAAGGTGATTTTTTTTCCATTTTTCATTCTTCAGTCCATCAGATCTGCACATTATCATGGCTGTAAGCTTACAGAAACTTTCAGCACTTACAAACCTTGTAGCAGACTACAAATATCTGAGCCATGAGGAGATACGGTTTGAGAACTGTATTTCACTGTCAGCATACATTCAGAAGTGCAGAAACATAATCATAAATCTACAGGCTAAGAAGAATTTAAAGCAGTCTTCTTTCATAAAGTAATACAAATATTAATAAATAACTTACCTATCAAATTTTCCTATTTTACCTATCTACATAGGCTTTCATTATAAACAGAGTTTATTTTGATTTAGATTTCCAGAGTCTGTAACAACTTCCTTCAAAAAATTAGCAGGACCCTAAGATTAGATTCTTGATTAAAAATATTTTGGTTGCAGAAAATATGTAAGAAAATATTAAGGTAGAAAGGCAAGTAAATGCATAAGCCCAGAAGAAATTCACAGAGTGATGACTCAACATTGTCCCTAGTAAATTATGTGTAACAACAGGAAGACGGTACAATTATCTCCTTATCAATCTCACAGAAGAAAAGTGTTTTGTGATTTCTTTAAGAATCACTTGGTGGTCTGCTGTTTTCAGAAACAGAAGTGTCAATGTCAATAGCGCAAGTAATGCTTGTTTGTGTGTTACCTGCGGTACTTCCTAAAGCAGTAAGAGGTTAAACTGTGCAACTATGAACACGAGAGGCTTAATCCACATGATATATAGCAGAATGAAATTTGGCAACCTAAAAGTACTTACACCGTAAAACTTAATTTGGAAGTAGAGGTTTCCAATCTAAACTGCTTTAATCATACTACAGGAAGAAAACTGGTAAGAACAGATATTAAAAAGCTATCAGTAGAATATAAATGTTTGCTTTTCATTCTGATTCCTAAAGATTAATGTTACCACAAGGAAATTGATATACCTGTACTGCAATTTGAAGAAAATACTGGAAAGCATGCATGAAAAAATGGCATTAGTTATGTAGTTAGTTTTTCAATGCAGTCCTATTTGGTATGAAAAAGATTATTATACTACATTAACAGCTACCTAAGTATGTCAACCTAGGTGAAGTTCAAGAATTAGAGCTACAAGTCATGCCTGTACTAATAGTCTATTAAGCCAACTTCTGTGTTAGTCTTCTCTATCCGTTTTTCCAGGTCATTTCAAAAGGTGCTCAAAAATGGACAATTTGGCGAGCAACAAGCCCTCACTGGACAGATCCTTTCCTCAGCCTACGATTTGCTACCAATTTACAAAAACTTTGCCCGGGGCTAGCGAGCAAAAAAGGCACAATTTCAGGTCACTTTAACAAGATTTTGATACAACTCTTATTATATCCTTTCTATAGCTACCTCTTCTGCTGCTGCTTCTGAGAGCAGGCCTTCCTTTTGAGCGCAGGTCACATGGAAATAAGCTCTGCACATCCCAGCATCACAACTAATGCATACACCAGTTCTGGCAAAACGAGGGTCTTCGCAAAAACTGCATTCCTTTAAAGGGTGGAAAATGCCACAGTAAATATATCAGGTGTGTTTTGCTAATATTTGATAATTTACATCTTACTTAGAAAAACCAAACAGGTAGTTTTGTGTGGTACAGAAACCAAGTATGCTACCGACAGCTGACACTACTTAAAGCTTTTTACCCCTTCCCAAGGCCCACTATTGATTTCATTTTCAAATAGCAATGGAAAAGTGCTTAAACCACCAAAACAGCACGTTGGATGATTTTTTTATATGAACTTCCATGTCTTGTATTCCCATTCAGGGCAACAAGTAAATACCACCTAGGCAATTCATGCACAGTTACAGTTACAACAGAAAACAACACTTACTGCTCAGCAAGTGTTCAATTATTCAACAAGTTCAGAGGACAAACAACATAAAAAGAACAGTGCTCTGGATGACCGAGAACTGTAGATAATTACATACAAGTCCTTTGATAAGCAATGACTGAGGAGCAAATGTGTGACAATGCAAAAATACTCAAAACACATAAGTATCAGTGAAGGAGGTTATTATTCACTTAAACACTGCACTAGTGCTTCAGCTACATATATTCTAGACAAAGCCATTTGCAACCCAACAAACTGACAACCCCTAATGTGACCTGGGAAAAAACCCAACTTTTTTAGTGAGATCAATTATTCAGTCTGTTTCATCACAAATTCATACCAAACAGCTGTGCTAGCAAACTAATGAGCACCTAAGCAGGAACAGGCAAATGGGAACATGGGCTGCTTAAGCCGTGCTGCTATCCAGTGCATAAAGATCATCTGACATTACACAGGTGTGCATCACTTACAGAAAACATCTCTATGTAGAAAGCTAAACAACAGGAAGGAATGGCAAAGAAAATTCAGTGACTGAAGAATCTGAAAACATCACACACTAAAGGTCACCCTTTAGCTGTGCAACAGCAACATGTAACAGACAATATTTTTTGACTTCATTTCTTGTATTACAGTGGTTTTGCAGAGGGAGACTTAGCTAATTAAGCTGTAACTTCCACATTTCATACAGCAAACAGCATTTGCTTACAGGCCAGTGAGACCGAGTGTCATCTATGCAGTTCATTTTCATCTTACAATATTAAAATACTCCCACATTCTTAGTACTGCTCCTATACATCACTCATGTTAATAAAAAATAAAATTCATTATTCATTGCAACAAAAATTCATAGGGGTTTGGGAACCTTGTCCTTTTTATTATACAAACATTTCTAAATAACGCTCAATGCCTCAGCAGGCCCATGCTGAACTTGCTTCTGATACAGAGATGTTCTACATGGGCAATCCAAAGTGTTTCAATTTATTTTATATATGTATTTTTAAAAATGTACCATATATTTTCATTTGGTACTCAAATTGACATTGCAGAAAATGAAGTTGACTATCCACAAATGCATTTGGAGCAGCAGGAGTACAACCACCTTCCCTCACACATTAGTCTGATAGATAATGGCTTCTCTACACTGTCTCCATTAGCTATAGAAACAGTACTTAGCAAATTACTGATTGCTGTCCTCTGCACATTTCAATGGTTTTCTGTACGGTTTGTGCATGATCACTTTTGATCTGGATTGAAAACGTTTACATGTAAAACCATTTTAATTTTAGAGATGTTTTTCTGTTCCAGTTGAGGACACCATGTTGCTGTGTGTGATTTTTTTAAATACTCTTTGCAGCAACCTTCTTTTATGTATTCTAGCTTAGAATTATATACAACCTGAAGTAATTCTTACTGAATGTATGTCTGTCACTTTCTTAATCAATTCCACCCACATTCTGGCAATCTGCCAGTAACTAACTTTCCAATTAAGTAATTAGCACCTGCATAAAAAATAAGGGAAATTAGGGGGCAAACAGTGACAGAAATTATAGAGGGCACTGGTAAAGGAAACAGAAAGAAAGAGAGAGAGAGAAAAGCAATGGTATAACAACTATAAATAAACTTCATCTCATTTCTAGTCCCGAACCTCACAGCAATTTCTATAAACCAGAAAAATACAGTTGGGAAGTTGTATGTTATTCTAAGTAAAAATGCAAAATGAAGCTACTCATTGGTAGTACATCTCTTCTAAACTTACCTTGGCACCGTACTTTGAATAATTCATTTCTGTGAGTGTTACTGGCCGCAGCTTGTCAATATCTCCAAATGCCACTCCTGGAACATAGAGGGCACAAACAATATGGACCCACCTACAACAGCAGATAAAATTAGGTTACTGTTATCTACATTTTGATTTTATATTTTACTCACCATTTACAGATTCTGAAGTGTCTTCTAAATGTTATAGATACTAGAACAAATTTCTTTGAAGGAAAGTACATTAGAAGCAGGGAGAGAAAGCATATTTGGAACACAGCAATTCACATACTGAACCACCGAGCAAGGTGTTTCAAAGCCACCGGGCTTGCTCTGCCTGTCTGGATCAAGGGCTGGGCTACCATCACCTTTTCGTTCTGATAGCTCCCATGTGAGGCTCCACACCACTTTGCATGCAATGTGAAACATATAAAGATTTTGACATTACTTACAAAGCTAAGGCAGACTGTTATTTTCATGATGAGGAAGGGAGTGGGAAGGGGAGGAACAAAATTATACAAGCAGTCACTGCAAAACTGAGCTCTAGGCATATAGCTATGAAGTATCGACAACACAGCACCGATCAGACTTTGCACTGTTATAGTTACGCATGTTATTATCACCAAAACTAACTAGTTTTAAGCAACACAGGTAGGAGCCGCATTCAGTTATAAACACACCAGAGTTGTCTTACAGAAATGCCTATCTGAAATTCAGATGAACAGACTGTTAACTTAGCTGTGCATTTCTTCAATGGCCATAAACAAAACAGAGGGTAACAGGTCTAAGCCTTCAGCCCTAAGGGGCATTAAATAAGACAGCATGAATCTCGACCTCATTGTCTAGTAATTAAACACAACACAATGATAAAGGCTTCAGCTTCAAGTCTGCCTTTGACAGATATCTTCATAATCTCCTGACACTCTGTTACCAAAAGACAACCTTGCAGCAGAAAACATATTTTCATCTTCTTATATAATGAACACTTTCTAAAAAGATCCAACTCTCATTGTTACAACTATCAGTTAGTAACAAACTCAAAATCTGTTCTACACAGCATGCATGACTCAAATCAGCAGAGAAACTCCTCCAAAAAACAAAGTGTTCCTCCCCAAAATAATCTGTTTTATAAAAATTCCAGAAACTATTTACTACCACTTGCTAAGTCACTACATGGGAGCAACCTGTCATAGGAAGAAGTACAAGACTGCTACTTTCTATCATTTGAAAATACTCAAGAAAACAGCCTTATAATTGCAGAGGTAAATGCTACCACTTTCAACCTAGGAGCTCCCAAGTAACGTGGGACACAGTTAAAGAGTTCAAACATAACTGAGCCGAAATATCCTGCTGTGCTCTTTTGTTCCAATCTTCTACCACTGTATAGCCTCTCTTTTCTTCCTGTTCTGTTTTGTGTGTCAATAAAAATAATTCAGTTGGGATCACAGCAGTAAGATCCTGAGTTTAGCTGAACTTAAACAGCATGTTTTAAGCTGTTATTAGTATCTGTCTACAGATGAGGGAAATATGGAAGCCAACAGTTATATTAATTAGGAGCTACATGTAATTTACATGTATTTCCCATGTTTCCCAAATCAGCATGCCCTTAGACCTACAGTGCTGGAATTTATCATAGTCAGAAATAAGTGTCATGTTAATTATATATGGCTTATATATCCAAACATAAAATAAAAAAAAAAAAAAAAAAAAATGAAAGGTTGAGTAGCAAGATCAAAAAATACATACACATTAAAGTCTTTACAAAAGAAAACAATGATCTTGTAATGTACCAAATTGATGGTCAGATTATGTATCATATTGCCAAAAAACAGTCCATGATAATAACTGAATAACAGCAAAATCCCAGTAAGAAACTACTTAGAAACTATTAACTCACTGCAGTCTATAAGAAATTTCTCAGTAATTCTAACATAAGTCACAACACTCACTGATCCATGGTGTCATATCTGACAAGACTCTTTTCACCTGTGTATTTGAAAACAAGTTTTTACCCTATTGCTAAATCACTCAGGTTTGAGTAAAACATGAAAACCTAAAAGAATGAGAAGAACATATACTCCAAATACACATTTACATGCAGCAACTGTATTGCCTTGTCTTTACAGATTTTACTAGGGTTCTCCACAACCACAAAATGGTTTGGTCAGAGCACCATTAACCACTGGAAGACTCAAAGAAAATTTAAAGTTGAAAGATGAGTTACAACCTTGTTTTTAAATAACAAGGTAAAAATATGACAGCATGCTGGCTGCCAAAGAACAATCTGAGAAACTTCTTGCTGCTCAGATTGGGAATAAAGCTCATCACTGCCTTTATTACAGTTTAAACACTCCAGCATGCCAGCACAAGCTTCTTACTTAATACAATGTTATATGCAAAAAATATAAGATTCTTCTCATTAATATATGAAAAGTCCACCTTCTGTATGCCTCCCCACAAAAATAATGGAGGCACAAGATATTCCAGGGGCCGGGGGGAGGGGCAGGGCAATGGAGCACCTGATACCATCTCCACCCTTCCACACTGCCTCCAGAACTGGCTACAGTTTAGCCCAAAATCACTCTCATACCTTTATGAAATATTCTTATAAAAAAATTAAAGCATATGTGTGAGCATAACGTGTATTTTGGTATATATTACACATTTACTAAGAATCACAGAACCATAAAGTAAATACCTATTTTAAATGAGCATACTCTGCTTGTTTTCAAAAGGAATCAATTTTTTTTAAGCAAAATACCACGTGCAGAATGAGATTAAGAGACTGCTTGTTTGTAAACAAAAATAATCTGAAATCATAGAAAATAAGCCCTAAAACCCTTCCATTGATTAAGATGTGTTATATAGAACAGATGTGCATAAACAGAAGTTACAGATCTCCACAATTATTATTAACAAAAAATCCAAGGTTATGGTTGGAGATTTCTGACACTAATATAGCCTCCTTCTGATACTTTAATACAGCCTCCTAAATGTACCCTCCGAAGTCTAATATAAAGATACACATCTTCTACAAGCAGCTGCTTCTCAATTTAATTTGCACAGTTTTTTCTTGCTCCACTGGTGTATTAAATGCTGCTGCACTCTGTAGGAGTTTATCTATGATAAATCCAACAGCAGGCTGCTTGCTTCGCACTGACCTTCTCAAAATGTTTTAGTACATGTCACCCAAGTATTATAGTATTACAGATTTATACTGCCATTTCAGTGTGATTGGCACACGAGTGCCTCAGTTCTTTAACCACCTAGATGCGAACTCAGACCTAGATCTTTATTAAAAAACATACACAATCAGTCAAGTTCACAGCTGAACCAATTTCATCTGTTTTTAATACCAGTTCTAAATATTTTCCTGCTCATTTGTTTAGCTGCACATGTTTTAGAAGCTTGTAATTAAGACAAATTGGGTAATCAAAGAAGAATAATCTTCCTTGTTACTTTACCATCCATTTAGCTTGGAGCAATGATGACAGATGTTGATTAGGGAAGAAGAAAAACTCCATACCGAAACAAGAACAGAATTCATATTCCTGGATAACAGCATTATGAGAAAAAGTTTCAAAAATTCACATTTATGCTTGTGAAATATCAGAGGTTAATGTGAAAAGGCTTCCGCCGAGAAATTAAGCACCTCATTATTCTAATGATTCACCTTTCACATAGGAACAGAGAAATTATTCCAACTTGATTATGAAGAGAAACTGAATAGGCTTGGTCTCGCCTTTCTGCAATTTCCAGCACTGATGCATATGACAAATTTCTTTTAAAAAGGTGGTAAGGGGACGGACAGCAATGGTGAGTTAAAGGATTCTGTTATTCAGTAGTCTCTCTCTGCTAGCATTTCTAGCAAAGAACTGAACTGGGTTGCAGTTTACCAAGTACAATGAAAACATAATGGATGCTGCCTGCCCTAAGACTCTACACTTAAGCCTGTAGTGCTCCTTGAGAATTCAAATCTGTAAATAAATTATAGAAAGAAAGAGAGAACTGGAATTTTCACAAGGTAGTTAGTATTTGTTTTTTATAGTATATAAGCTCTATTCAAATGGGAGAATAAACTTACACTTATTCATGATACCCATAGCACATTATCTAGCAGATTAAAATATAAGAACACTAATAAATTAATGTGTTAATGCTCACAATCACCGAAGTAGGCACATGCTTCTGCACAGAGAACCAGTGTCACAAAGAAAACACTTCCGCATTAACCAAAAGCATACTACCATTTTACTGGAAGAAATTTAAGCAATTTTCAGAGTGTTGACTGTAGGTTCTATTATATGTAATTTGCAGTATAATGGTAAAGTGCTAAAATTGCCTTACAGATCACAGGAATGAAAAGGCTGAAGTAAAATTTGCCAGCTGATATTGATTGTCATATTTCCTTTTAGACAATTGACCTGAGTCTTACAAAACATTTTTTCCATATAGCAGCATTATTATTAAAATAGAAAACAGAACTGAGAAGTGAAATTTAATTGTGTAACAGCTTTAGATGGGAGACATACAGACACTGTTGAACCTAGGACAGACCAGAAACTGATGATCTCAACCCCAAAAGTATTTTTAAAAAAGCCTAACTGCTTCTATGGAGTAACAGTTATTCACTACAAATTCTGACTCACTTGTATAATTTTTTTTAAAATAGTACAGTACTTTCTTTTACTTTCATTGTTTCCCTTTTATAAGATGCGTGTAGAAGACAAAGGAAAACAAGATTTCTTTTACATGCTGAATATGTGTCTTTAAAATGCATTTCAGCTACAAATTGTGAAGCTCTGCTCAATGTATATTCAGTGGAGAAACACAGATGCCTCCAAAAGTTATTGCTAGCATCTGCATCCATTGGTCAAAGTTCAGTATTATGAATACCCTCATTATCTCTTTATTCTCAACACAAACTCAAGATGTTTTTGCTATTGTGAAAAAATACAAACTGAGGGAGAAACGCAAAGGCATGTAAAATTTAATCCCTAAAACCTGAGTCAACTTATGACATTTTAATACTGTATTTACTTTACTGAAGACAGACAACCCAGTAGGTCAAAAAAGGCTTTCCAAAACCTCATTCTGAGCTCTGCTGAGCTTTTAATGATGGCAGGACCAGATTATTACAACAGGAAAGTCTGTGTAAGACCAGAAAGTAAAAATACAAAGTAAACAATAAAGAACTGGGGAACAAACACAGGAAAAAAATAGAGAGATGGATATGCTTATGCATGTACTACAAGACAGCTGTGTACTTAGTGATAACATAAACAAATGCTTACTAACACAGATAAGATCAAAGTTTTACTTCATTTTAAGTCACTTGCTAGCATTTGTGCAACTAGGAAACTTCTCCCAGTGAGTAGGAAAAACCGTGAAGACCACTGAAAACCAGTGGGTGAAGAGAAGTTTTATTTTGCTATTTGCTAGTACCAAGTATGTTGTTCTACATTACATAGCTAACTGTAAATAGTAATGTCCATGAATTTGTATTATAAAAACACAAAAGGTTTTACAGTAACACATGTTGACATTTCTCAATTTTGAAGTATTTGTACTAATACAGAACATTTAAAGTTGTTTCTTTCCAGTTCATCCACCATCATTAGTAGGAATATAAAATTCTGCAGTCATATCTTACACCTCAGATACATTCAAACAGGATTAAGAAAGCTTCTCTTTCCTCTCAACAAAGCAACAAAAACAAAGCATTGCCTTACCCCTGCTACAGTGATCAATGCAAACCTTATGACAGGCCCAGCATCTGAAAGCTTTGTATACTACCCCACACCTGCAATTTATATAATCGTAAAATGTACGGAAAAACTATTTAACTGTCAAAGTCTTAAAAAAAAAAAATCAAAAATCCCCATCAAAACAGAGTCACACTAGTCACAAACCAGACATCACTGATAATTTCACAGATTTCACAGAATGGCAGGGGTTGGACACCACTGAGAAGAGCCTGGCCCCATCTTCCTGACACCCACCCTTCAGATTTTGATAAGCATTGGTAAGATCCCCCCTCAGCCGCCTCTTCTCCAGGCTAAACAGCCCCAGCTCTCTCAGCCTTTCCTCACATGGAAGGTGCTCCAGGCTCTTCATCATCTTAGTGGCCCTGTGCTGGATCATCTCCAGTAGTTCCTTGTTCTTCTTGAACTGAGGAGCCCGGAACTGGACACAGCACTCTCGGTGAGGCCTCACCAGCTCAGAGCAGAGGCGGGAGAATAACTTCCCTCCACCTGCTGGCCACGCTCTTAATGCATCCCAGGATGCCATTGGCCTTCTTGGCCACAAGGGCACGCTGTTGGCTCATGGTCATCCTGTTGTCCACTGGGACTCCAAGGTCATTTTCCCCAGAGCTGCCCTCCAAGAGAACAGTCCCCAGCCCGTACTGATACATAGGGTTCCTAGTCTCTCCTTTATTATAGAAAATTAATTACCGTTAATATCTACATCTACATTTATTTTCCAGATGTGAGAGGAATGGAAGACATGAGAATTAATCCACTTACTCTCAAGTTAGACCTGAAGGGCTTCCTAAATAGCCTATCTCTGCCCGCAAATTATCAGAACTGAAGCATACTCTCAAAAATCAAAGCATGATTCAAAATTACAATATACTAGGTCTGTCTGAATACCTTTAACACAATTTAAATATAATTTTGGGGTTTTTGTGGGTTTTTTCTTTTTTTTTTTCCCCCATTATTTGACATCAGCAACACCCAGTCCTTCACTCTCCTAAAACGAAGCATGGTGTTGTCCTCCCACTTCTGTCATACTTAAAAGTCAATAAACTTGAGCACAGTTTGTACAAGGTTGCAGTGCCATTACCTTGCACAAAGCAGCACACTACAGAAAGGACAAAGTCTACTTTTCCTTCCTTGAAATGGAGCACATGCTTTGATTTTCCCAACCGCCAGATACTTCTCACAGTCCAATATGACAAGAAATCTGGAAGGTGTTTTCCCCCTCTGCTGCAGACTTCTTTGCTCTTTTTTGTGGCATTATTGACTAAAGAAGAGCACATCCATGTTTTGCTACTCTTCAGGATTAACCTGGAAATCAGCACAATACTGGCAAGGCATAAAATGCAGTTTTCTGGCAGCTGATTTAATTGAACTAGCAGAACACATGCACGGATTCTAGAGACTGACAGCAGATACCAAATACTACAAGCTCAGTCACGATCAGAGAACCACTGTCATCATCTCCACGAGCTGTCCTTGCTAGAACACAATACCATTATTCAGCAGTGAGGCTCGAGGGACTCAGCACCCTGATTTCTCACCGCAACCTCCCAGCTTGAGGAAAACCCCAAAACTACACGTTTCTTAGATTTCTGACCCCCAGTCGCTGCTGTCAATAGATCAAGCCATTGGTTAAGTGAGAGAAGTTTTTCATGCTCTTATCCTTGCAGACATCTGAATACTGAGCCAGATTTTATGAGATATTAACTTACTCTACACAGGAAAGCTTTTTTTAAAATATAAACTGCATTCCTGATGCAAATTAGCAAACAAGTTTCTTTTTCAAGACTCCCATCACCTTCACTAGTATGTTTTTTTTGTTAAAAAAGATGTATAATGCTAGTAGTTCAAGTGAACAAAGAAAAGTTTTCTAGTCTATCCAGTAAAACATCTATATACCTAAAACAATATATGGTGACTTCATACTGAAGAATAGGACTTAGCAGTTCCTGAAGTAAATGGTGATCTTTGTTTCACCTAGGTACATGCTTAGCTCCATAGATCTGCATGCTTAAATTCACCTTAGGACAATACCTCCCTAATATTATAATGGGCATGAAGAACATTATCACCAAAAAAAAAAAAAAAAAAAGAGGTGATTGACTATCCAAAGTTCACTCAACTCAAAAGTGAGGTGAGAGAGACAGGATATCAACAACAAAGTTTAATTTATGACAATGTGTCCTATAGAACAGACTAGGGCAAAACCTAAACTTTTAAAAGTTAAGATGACATCCAATTCAAAACATCACTTTTTCAGTCTTACCTCCCTGCATCAGTCTCCTTGAAGATCCCATCCTGGTTAGGACACAATTCACAACTAGGTGTGACACCACATTTGCATGCATCACAAAACCAAGGTTCCGTGGAGTTTTCTGAAGCTGAGCTCATGATAGAGTCACTCTCTCCATCAACACCATAGCAACCTACACATACGAAAAATGCAAGACCAATATAAGAAGAGACAATTATAAAAGTTGTCAGTTATGATTTCGGCAGGAAACATACACACAGAGCAATGATATTGAAAGTCCTGAGAAAGCTTACAATATTTTTGAAAATATTATCATTAGTGCAAAATTTACACTTTAAAGGGACCCCAATTCTCCTAAGTGATCTACTTAGAACTGTCTTAGATTACAAGAAGAAACAGGCTGGTTTACTTCATTAGCAACATTTGGTGTTCTTGCAGACTATCCACTAAGAAGGAAAGTAAGAAAACATAAAGCAACCAGCAATGACTGAGAAAAACTCAAAGCAGTTTTTCAAATAAATGTATTTCAAGTTAAATGAAACAAGCTAAGGATTTTTTTTTTTAAATCCCAATTACACTATTTTAGGGAGATATTTACAAGATCATGGGTCAGACTGCAGTGTGAGCATCTGCAGGCTCCTCTTAGATATTCCTATCTTTCTCATTCTCCCTATGCTGAAAATAAAGATTATTTTGGGGTTTTGTTGAGGTTTTTTTAAGAGACTGATTATGCCAGTAGTATCAAGTCAACAAATACGCACTCCACTTTTCCACTTTGCATTCAGCATACACATCAACTAAAAGAGAATATACAGATGAAATTAAAACAAGTATTTGTATACTTTAAGAGTTGTAGGACTGAGCTTAGAAGAATTTATATAACTTCAAAACCAAAGTATAGCTTGCAGAGCACTGACTGACAGTTTCGAGACACCAAATTGCTTAAAAAATTAATACACTTTATCAATCACCATTCTCAATTATACCTGGTTTTAAATTATGGCTAAACTCAAGCACTGAGTTTGTCTGTTCTTCTCTGGTATATCCACTGTATTCTTTATGATTGTTAAGGTGTCTATGCATGCTTAATCACCATAAATTTAGGGAAACACTACTTTAATTTTGCACAAGAATAAGAGTAGTATTATTATTACTGCAAACGACAAAAAGGAAAATCTTAAAGCTTATCCCCACAAAACTGTATTTCTACATATGTCACTTTTTGAACATTTATCTGTTATTAAGTTAGAGAAAAACATAATTTCATTGTCAACACTTAACAGTAGAGACTTCACTAAAAGATTAAATTCAGCTATTTGTCAAAAACAGGGATCAAGTCAACATTTGTGCTGGCAGAACAGTTAAATTACTGAATTCTGCAATTAAATAGCAACATGATTTATTACTTTGGTTCATTAACCACTGACTGTAATAAAATGGCATCAGTGCTATAACTCCCCTTGTGACAGAAACAGAGCTAAATCTACATTCAGGAAATAAGCAATAACACTGCAGGAACTGCTTAAGAAATATAGTCTTCCATTACAGAGTAAGGTTCATCAATAAGAATTAAAAGAAGCAGCGAGAATGTTTCTCTTCATTAGAAGAATATTCCAGAATCAAAAGGACTAGTAATGCACAGAAATGCATTCACAGACAAGTTTCATTAGGCATAAAAAAATACCATATAGGTCACACATAAGGTAACTCCATTTTCTTTACAATGTGGCACCAGCTTTAGGTAGTATTCTAGAAAGCAATTTTTGAAGTTCTAATAATACAATCTTGAATAGATGCCAGTGAAGCTACTATTAAGCAATTACATTAATGTACAAACACACAGCCCATTGATATCACAGTTATTTTTTTTTATATTTCCTAAAGACTTCTTCCCATATTTTTTTCCTAAATGTACTTATTAAAAATTACCTAAGAGTACAGAAGCAGTAATACTGTCATCAATCCATTTACCAAAATAAAATCAGTTTCCTTCAAACACTGATGCTTCTTCACCAATGGAAAGTAATTACATTTGTTTTTCTAACCAAAGTGCCATCAGTCTTCTAGAATTAGAATGGTCACTTCCGCAAACTGTTTTACCATCATCCTGAAATAGTTGCCTTATTATACTTACTTGTCATTTATACCAGATTTTTTTCTAATTCTTCCTAGAAAATGATACACGTGTTGTAATTATTTCTATCCTTATCATATACATTGACATCAAACAAATCTAGGTTCTTTTTTCAAGTAGATGAAAAAATTGTCTGGATCTTTAAGCCAAATGTTTTGTCCCAATTTGTACAGACATCTTAGTGACAGCACTAAAGACTTTTAAGATCTCTAACAGACAAGGAGGCACTTACTCTTCTCCCTAACTGTCATTTAGCAAAACCTAAACACTAACAACCAGCAAAAGGGGTGGTCAGTAGCTGGAAAAAGTAGACTAGATTTCCATTAAACACTGCTGATAAATACATCAAAACAATCTTGCCCACAACAGAGCTGAAGAAAAGGAAATCCAGCCCGTACCCTGCCAAATGAAGCTACAGAATCAAAGCTGCAGTAACAAACCTTGTTTGCTAAGCCATGTAAGAAACAAAACCGCTGCACTCAGTGGTAGCTTTTCACATCCACATATATCAGACAGTTATCTTTAACCACTAGGGAAAACAACTTCAGCAGAAGGTTTAAGAGAAGGTACTTTATAATTATTCTTGACTGAGTAGTGGCATGCACCAATTTCAGTATGCTCAAAAGTAAGTCTGAATTTTACACGTGTGGAGAGTTTACTATTTAAGAAGAGTTAGGACTAGCAGATATAAATACTGACTATATCAACAAAACTCAGCTTTATGAGCAATACCTTTAAAAACATAATTATGTAATGCACCATTAAAAACTTATACTAAGTCTTGGGACCCAATAGATGAAGTTTAAATTTGATCTAGTAATACTTAACATAATGAAGCGCTGAGTCCCAGAATTAATTAGAAACCACTGCTAAGCTGTAATTTTTGCTAACTACTTTACAACTGTACTTTTACTTACAACTACTTTAACCGAGACTTTTTCTTATGTTTGCTATCAAGAGTCATCTGCTGCTTTTGGCTTGTTAAGTGGTAACTGAAAACAAAGGAGAAATCCAATTTTATCAGTGTAATATCCATGTGGACAATACAAAAAATGTTGAACAGCTGTTATTTCTGAAATGTCTGTAAAGCTGCAATCTGTAATAAAGATGATAAATCTTGCATGTAATTTTGACACCAAAAATTAGTATGCATATGAAAAGAATTAAATACTTGTTAAAAAAAAAAAAAAAACCAAAACCAAAACTAGCAGTTGAAGTTCCTCGCAGGCCAAAAATATATAGTGAAGCAAAACATTACTAGTAGCCCAATTTTTACATAATAAAACTTCCATGATCAAAAAACTGTGAAATAACTCAGAACAAAAAATAATCAATTACAAAACATATTTATCCTGATTTAAAGAATGGCAAATAACACCAGATGACGTCATTTGACATTAAGATGACAGATGTGGAGTATATATATGTATGTATATATAATGTTTGTTTTTCAAATGTACAGAAACAAAAAAACCCACTTCATTTCACTTCAGATATGAAGGCAAAAGCAGTTTTACTGTAGAAACATATCAATTTTGCCAAAACTTTGAACTTCAGCCCAAGTAAGTGTATTTGGAGCAATGAAAAGCTAAGATCATCATAGCATTCACCTGGGATGTGAAAGAGTCTGAAGTCTCTGCCCAGACCAAACCAGGGAAAGGATAATAATCTGTTCTGCCATAACCAGTGCTCTGATCATGGGTGGTAGTTGCTCCACTTCTATATGTGAACATTACAGTGTTTGTTGTAGCAGATGTTTACTAATTCTGCTGCCTAGCTGCAGCAGATCAAAACTGTTCCAACATATTGTGAAACAAAAAACTTCAATACCTTACAGTTTCCCAAGAAATGGAAGTCTACTTTCTGGTTATTAACTAGCAGCCATAATGAAAACCCTGGGAAAGCTAAGGAATGCTACTCACCTAGCGTCTGTAGCGTCAAAATTTAAACAATAAATTTTCAAAATTTCTCGACATACTGACTTCATTTTTTCTCTTGTTATCAAAAGTTGCAATATTTACTGCCAACAGAAAAACTGATTTGGTTGGATTAACATCACTTTTTAAACAATCAAATGTTATACACACTTTATGATCATTCAGAATTGTGGATTATCAAAAACATCCATGCAAGCAGATCTAATTAATTTAAACAAAGGAAAAATATGTACTTGCAGTTCTAGACCACACTTTCAGAGGCTTTTGCTCTCCAGTTTCAAGTAACTTTATGATAGTCATGCTAGGGATTCATACTTCCCTTAACATGTTGAAACTGAGGGAAAGTCTTCTCTACTGCATGGCTCTAACGGAATTTTTGTGTATTAAATCCAACCTACAGTAAAAAAGGCACTTGATAAAACACCTAAATGCACTTTTGTCCAAATTTGTCTGAAAAGCTACAATATATAGAGCAAGAGTTCAGTTTTTAAAAACAGCTGTATTTTCATGTTTTTCCATGGTATTCTTTTATCTGTAACAGACAATTACCTCTTTAAATATATAATTTTAGGATTCTTAAAAATGCTGAGTACAACAATGGTTCAACTTATTACTGTCTGACTTCTTTTCCTATGCCGAAAGAATTATTGTTTAAAATTTTTAAAAGCATTATTTTTGTGACTCTTTAAAATGCATAGACATGCCGATACAAAGCTGCTGCTTGATATATCATTCCATTCTAGTATTACAAAGTTAAGCTGATGAGCAAGAAAAAGCTGTCCAATCCAACTTTCCTGTATGAATTGTTGGGAATTGCTGGTGCTGGAAGCAACCTAAGGGCTTGCTACAAGTGAATCTCCAAAGCAACATGAGGAGGTAATCTTTAAGATCTTTCTAAAAGTACCCCAGTTGTGTAAATGGTGTGTCAACCACCTGCCCCTTTGACTGGAAAATACGTTGAAGAAAATAAAACAATTTTTAAACACTTTGCTTAAAACGCATGCTGCCTTTCCTTAATATTCACAAAAATCCTGAATTTCGGATCATTACAATACTCCTGAGAGACCCTTTTCAAGTGAAATTCATTAAATCCTCATGTTTGTTACTCTGTCAATAGCTTATTTTTTATGTCCTTGTCAATAAAATGAAATTGCAAACACTTTAAAATGCTAACATTAAAACAATCGTTCTGAAATTTATACCACTGAGAGAAGCAGGAAGAGAGACCTAATTCTTGCCTTGGCTGCATCTGTTCCTCCGTCTCACTGGGAGGGTAATTTTTTGCCAGTCAAACAGAATATCTGCATAAGTTAACTACATCTACATATACTCTGAACCATGATCTTTACAATAAGATGATGAAAACTTGAATTTTAAGGTAAAGTGTAGATTTGCAAAAGCAAATGCTGTGAGATCACAGTATTCGAAATCTATTATTCAATTCCTAATTGGACTAACAGTTTAGAATAAACACATTAATCAATTCACACATCATAAATTCAGAACAGTATCTTCATTTAGTAAAGGGAGAGTAATAAAGTACAAGATTTCTCATAATGAACTTTTATACCAGACAGCAACAGATCAGAGTAAGTGGCCAAATTAAAATGCAAAAACCTTTTACTACACTGTAAAGCATATGGAGATGACACTATTACTTTTAAGCAAGAGAAATTTTATTCTCTGCCATAAACATCACAGTAAAGTAAAAAACAAATAGAGGGGATGGAAAAGACACAGCAGGAAAAATGTAGAACTTCCCTCATTTAATTCACAGAAACTAAGCCAAGGGCAACAGCTGGCAAGTGTACAACCTACAAGTACGGCACATGCTATGGTAGGCACCAGACATTTTCTTTAGACACGCTGAAATCAGTATATCAAGAAACTGACACCACAGTTTGGGGTGTTCTGCTATTACAAGATCTTACCACAGAAATGTTTATCCAAAATGACAGATTAGTGCCTAAAGATTTTTTTAATAAAAATAAATGAGAATTATCTCCACACAGAAGTAAACAGTCCAAAAAGCAACTGTACTACTCCAAATTCAGTAAGAAAGATTTTTTTCCCTAGCAATGTAAAATTTTTTTTTTGAAGGGGTGGGGAGTGGCACACAGGAATAGGTTAATATGTGAAATGAGAACAAATTTTTATTTCATGGACTTATTAATTAATTACAGGTTGTTTAGACATAAAAGATGAAGACGAAGTATGAGAGTGGGTATTGCATTAGCATTACACGTATGCTACTTATGTAGTTTCTATTAAGAGAGATTTATAGACTTCTGTCATTTTGAACCAGTTATTTGCTCCACAAAGTTTACAGAATTTTGGACGTGTGTCTGCATAGCAAAGATAGTTTTTGGACAAGTAATGCAGGCCATGCACGTGACACTAATATCACATAGCAAAGAGATGAACTGAAAAGGAAAACTGAACTTCTAGCAAGCTCAAAACTTGACAGTAAGGCAAGTGTTTATCAAGGGTCCGGAACTCTAGGTTTGGACATGAATCACCCTCTAACTCTTGCCCATATTCCTGTGTTCCACATGAGTCCTGGCAGAGTTACTTCAAGATGAGTAATCACTCCTCTCTTCCCAAAGACAGCCTCACTTAACAGTTCGTTAATGCAAGCGGGCAAACCAAAAGGAATCCAAATCATGACTGAAAAGACAATCACTGTGCTAGGTAGTCAAAATGAAAAGGCACTAGTACTCAGATGCACGAGTAACAGAGCAGCATGCACAGTGATAAGCTACCTTGGCTAGGATGCCATAATTATGATGGCATGCAGCCACTAAATGATAGCAACTGGAAAGCTTACCTTCATGTAAAGGGGACCCAGTATCACATGGGATCTGCCCTTTGACCAGTAGCTAGCAGGAGAGCAAGGGCCCCCTGCAAGAATGGAGCCTTGGTGTTCAGAAGTAGGCTCGACTCAAGGGCAGCATTTTCACTACATTCACATTTCACTACATTCAGCTACTGAATAACTTCATATTAAATACACAGTTGGCAACCACAGAAAAACCTTTGAGTCTCCTGAAGGGTTCTGTGGTAGACAGAAACTTCTACTTCAGCAGGGCGCAAAGGCACAAGCCAAGAGTGTAAGACCCTTCCCGCTGAAGTAAAACAGTTTCTGTAACAGTCAACCAGGAGACAGAAAATAAGGTTTTCAGGGAAAGAATATCAAATCACCAATATCATCATTATGTAGGTCCCTGGGTGGGACACCAGTACGGTGTGAAAGAAGTGCACTTCCAAGTAAGTACAGTACTATAGAAAAGCAGTGAAAACATACCAATTCATAATACAACTTGAAATTGCATTCAAAAACTATGAAGAAAAAAAAAAAACACCCTGGGGTATTCCAGCAGCTTTGTTTGGTCATTTCAGGCTAAAAGGCATCTTGGGTTTCAGATTCTAGGGAAAAGACAACTGCAAAGTATCAAAATCAGTTCCCATCAATGGGCATATTATTCTTCCCAACTGCAGGAAAACACAGAGAAACTGATGCAGTGATGTTTACATCCAATTCATAAGCAAGAGCCTCTTCATTCAATACTGTGCTAGAAACTACCCTGTGCTGAAAAACTCAGCTCAAATACTATAAAAAAAAAAAAAAGATTTCAGGACACAGCATGGTGTCTCCAGCTACAGCAATCTACCTGCTAAAGGAAATCTGCAAAACCAAAAACATATTCATGGATTCCAAACAAGACTCACTTATTACTGTAACACTCTTTTCAAACTACACAGCAGCTGTGTATAGGGATACAAAAGACTTCTTACATTATAGCCTATATCTATGATCAGGGCAGAATTATGAGGTTCAGATAAAAGCCAGTGATATTTAAGAGGAAACCTTGACTCTATTAACATTAAAAAAACCCCAATTCATAAGGTTGCAAGCACTGTTTATATGATTAGACAGTAATTACTATTTCAGATACTTCTCAAATCTTACTTGGAAGTCACCTGAGTTGAACGACTGCGCCAACAGGAACAAAAACTAATTGTTGCATTACATTTTGGTTTTGACTGTAACTTCTTTATGATAGTCTGTGTCTTCATTTCTTATTCATGCATCCAGAAGTAATACAATGAGCCAATGACCACTGCGCAGGAGTGCAGAAATCTTCAAGTTATTGAACATGTATATAAAAGATCACTGAATCAAATTAAAGCTTCAAAGGTTCCAATTTTTTAATAAAATTTTGATTTGCTGCAAGCAATTATTCAAACAAATTACTGAAAAAAGCTCTGATTTAAAATAGTACCTGTTCATACTTGTCGTTACAGAATAGCAAAGTACAAAAAAAAACACAAAAAAATGTTCTTTTCTAATTAAAATTATATTCCTGTATTTACAAACTGATAGACATACCCCGCAATGACACATACACATAAAATGTCAAGTAAATTTCCAAATTGCATTTGTGAGAAAACAGAAGTTCACTTTCAACCATTTCATCCCATTTCACCACTGAAATCACTTTCAACCATGTGTGAAAAATTAACCAACGTCCTTAGCCAGTTAGCTTGTACAGACTGTAGGACTTGTCAAAGTAAATGAGCGATTTAAATCTTCTGAATTAATCTAATTTTACTTTGTTGCAATAACAACAAAAAAACCCCATGTACACACTGTACTCTCTGTATTAGTGGGACTATAGGGAATCTTTGCCTGTAACACTTTAAAAGAAGAATGGCAGCAATTATTTTTAGACAGATTTGAACTACAAAAACCTAAGTGACTTTTGAACTACACAACCATTTTCCTGTGGAGGAAAGTCAGCTATAACCTTGCCTTTTGTAGGGACAAAGGTTTAGTAAACTAAACAAAATGAGGAAGTGATCTTTTGGTGATTTTTAAGGCACTTCTCTGGAATAAAAAACAAATTTCCCATTATTTTATTCTATAACGGAAGAAGATGATTCTTCTATCACTGTCATTCTGCATTTTAAAATTACTAACTGTACAATCATTAAATAAACCTTACAGAAGAATTTTCAGGGAGCTCCACAGCTTTAGGTTTTAGATGCTTTGACTGTATATAACGTTTGGGAGATTCTCAAATAGGTATTTTGATGATAGTTACGAAGACACTTTCCTCCTCTTTATTAATGCTCATGAGTTAGTATTAGACTGTGATGGGGGGGGCGGGAATCTATCAGGATTCTTTCAAGCTAACTTTTAGTAGCTTACTGCATCTCAAACCCAACATATTCTGCATACTTTCCAAAACCTTCATGAACAGAGGAAGGAATTCTGCAAGCATACCAAGATACCTCGATTTAGGAGTCTGATACTTGTTACAGTCAATTAAGGTCTAACTAATGCCTTCAAAGGCACCTAGAGTGTGTGATTCAGCTCATCATAAATTAAGTCAACTAAATTGCTCTCTAAGCTCCATTGGCAGTACTGATTAGCAATTCAAAGGACCACAGTGAGTTCAGGAGTTGATGTACTTGTTGACACTTAACCTGAACTTGAGAACACAAGTTCCATCCGCAGTTTCCTAACTGACGTTAAGCAAAGAACTGAACCACAGCTCTGAAAAATACTGTTTTGAAACAATTTTCAGTACAGTATGAGAAAACAGAAGGGGAGTAGGGGATTACAAAAAGCAATTCCTATCTAAAAAGGTATGCTAAAAGCCTCCAAAAAATTTTTAAATTATTATGAGAGCTATATGAATTAGATAAATGCCTTTTATGCTTTTGTAGACTGAAAGCCTAGATTCTTTAAGGACCAAAGTAGATTATCTCATTTTCCTGGGAAACCTTGTAGAAAAGTGAAACCCTAAAAAGGCACACCACATCAAAAATAATAGATAAACAAGAAAACCAACCTTATTAATGAAGAAAAAACAGGCTTTGTTTTTCAACAAAATATGCATGTCTGTGTCAGTATCTACTCTGCCTTCCATCTCAGAAGAAAGAGCAACAACACACAATACAGCCTCACCTTCCATGCAAGGCTGTTAAAATTCCATATATTCACCTCAGAATTATTCTGTTTCTTTACACCAGACTTCCTACATTTGTAATGTATATAGACTAGATTACAAAGCATTTAGCAAAATGATTTTGATCTGAGTATGTTTTAACTTTAAAATTTCTCTGTTTCAAACTGTCAGAGAAAATTATGATAAAGTTCAAGGCTAGCTATTTTCACTTATAATTAAGCACAATGGACAATTCCTTTCTCTCTTCCTCCCCATCTCTCTGCCTTTTTAGCACAACAGAAATATAGGCAGAAGACACTTTCCTTTTATAAGACCTCCTATTCTCATGATCTTATGTTACGAAATCAAATTTGTACACTGAAATAGGCCAAGACAAAAATACATTTGAAATCCTAAAATCCTGAAATTACAATCCATAGCTCCAGTATTTGCACACTGTAATTCATCTTACAGGTATCTGCAGACCATATCTTGTCCCATAGTTGCGTATATTTGCTTTGCTAAAGTAGAAGATGGATCTTCACCCCTAAAAAAGATCCATGTGTTATTACAAAAAATTACCTGACAGATTTCAAAGGCTTAATTTCTTTTTGAAGTCAAAACTTTAGTAAAAGCAAAACATATGCTTTCCTCATGCAGTAAGAGGGTAGTTGTATTACCTTCATGCACTGTTATTCCACAGTTGTCACACTGGATTATTTCATCAGCATCTTCACTGTTATCTCCAAGACAAACGCAACAAATCAAAATATGGTCCATTTTCTGGGAACTCCAATTTTGAGACTTCTCAAGGATCAACGAGTCCTAATATTGAAAAACGAAGACATATGGATTATGGCAGGAATTTCAATTTTATTTAAAACAAACAAAAGATTTGTTATTTGTTTAATTTTGAACAAACAAACAAAAAAGATGGAAAATTATTTTCACAAGACTAAAAGCTTTTTCGTTGTCAAAACATTTGAACACTTCATACACAAACACAAAAGCTGGGAAGAAGGATGGATACAATCTGATCTTAATATACCTAGAGAGCTGTTAAGATACAAAGGTCAGAGAAGGGTCTTATTTCTTCAGAGAGAAACATGTATACCTTTACACCAATTATGTTCTACAAAAAGGAACAAATGCACACACCTAAGAAATCATTTAAAAAGAAAAAAAAAGTAACCTTCAAATGCCCCAGTATTCAGAAAAGTTGTTTCTTTTTGTTAAAATCTGTACCTTCCAAAAAACAGTCACATGAATCTGAAAAATCTGAAAATAAACAGCTAGCTACAAACCTGACAAGTATTCGCTTATGTAAAATATAATAAACTATCAACTCAGTTCTACTTTGTTTTAATGCAAATTTATACAGCTCTATGCAAAACCATACAATTTTAAAGCTGTAAATTTATTTTCTTCTGATTCTATGCAGGAGTAAAGATCTGAACACTGCTATGTTGAACTAAAACATTTTACAAGAATGTGGATTTTAACAGAGAATTTCTCTAAGGAAAATCAGAGAAATGCTTCACAAACAAAATAAACCTGTATGTAAATTTTAATTTTTTCATAAACACCATTTAGGCTTCTTAGTATTTTTATTGTGAGGTACAGCCACTGCCTCTTCTGCAAAGTTTCACAGCTTCTGTACGCTTTCCTTTATTTTTATACTAAAACACTGAGCTTGAACTACCTTCAATGTTGACAAGAATTGGGAATAGGGAAGTCTGAAATTAGGCACACGAGTAAAAAATAATAGTTGCAGGATAAAGAAATAGTAGTAGTTTCACAGCAGAGGCTGACAGTTTAAGCCTAAATGGCATCCATCAAAATATCAGAGATCTGAGAATATTCCAAAACTTCTGTGGTATCCTACCAGTAAAAAAAAAAAAAAAAAGTGGAAGATGCCTTCTCAAACATTTTTCTTACTCCAACCCCCATTTATGACATAAAATATAGCAACAATACTGTGCCTGTGTAGCCTAAGCAGATACAAGGTATCATGAATCCTATCTGAATAGGTATTCTTCCTCAAGGATCTTAAATTCTCACACTCATCTATGCAATTATTTCACGATAGCCTCTCAATCTCATAGAGTCAGTCTCCGCAAAAATTCCCAGTGAATCATTAATGAAGTCTCTTAGTACTTTAGGTTTACCTGGGCAGGTATTTGTGAATCTTCGCTTCATTTTAAAGCAAGATAAAGTGGTAAAATTACCTTACCACCTAAAGTTCAGCTCAAATAGTTTACCTCAAGTAACAGAAGTGGGGGGTTTTTTTGACCTAGGAAAGGTCAAAACCATATTTCTCGCAGCTAGGAAGGGCTTCTGGATCTCCCATCCATTTTCTCTAAATGTAAGGAAACATGGTCTATTAAAAAAACCCTCATCTACAAAGAAAAGTGAAAGATCATACAGTCCACACAGTCATGCTTGCTTATAGGAAGGCCACTAATTATGAAAATTACATGATTCTCCCCTACTGAATTCAGACTGAGAGCATTTCTTCCAACATTCTCTTTTTAGGATAAAGCTGCAAAGCATTTTGAGGAAAGCAAGAAACTTGCACTTTGTTTTTACAAATATACTGTGGCCCATAATTACTCAAAATACCCACATTTAGCTTATCATTCACATTACAGATAGGGGGTACATACTGTCATTTTCCTAAATCTGGCAGATTAATTGTGCAGTGGCACAGGCTCTCAGACACATCTCACTACTCTACAGAAATGAGCTACAACCTCAAACTATTAGTTTAAATTAAATTAACAGAATTGCACTGTAATAACAACACTGAAATAACACTAGCTGCTTACACAGCGAGAACATATGCAAATACGGGGGGAAAAAAAAAAAAGGCAAGCAGTGATGGAAGGGCATCAAACTTGGATTTAATGTTACGATCCCCATCCATTATGTGAAGACAGCCAAGTCAAATAGAGCAGCAGAATAACTTAATTTTCTACGCAGACATGGAGAGGGGGTGATCTGGAACATATGCTGCTCTCCTCTGCTTAGTCCATGTAAGCACCTGAAAGACCCCATCCCAGAAGGTGACCCTACTTGTCTAAAGCATGGGAACTTCTATGTAGATATGGTAACTACTGCCAACTCCTGAACAAGTGCTGTTCCCAAATTTCTGTGGTGTTAATGAAGAAACTGAGCATTTGAATCTATATGCCTATATACTTATAACTTTAGGGGGAAATAAATAAACAAAATAACCACCTCACTAAGAATGAAAGAACCCCGTAAAGTCATAGCAAAACAGAAAAGCGCCATTTATCTACTAATGATGCTTGACCCTAGAAAAGAAAGCAAAGTTTGTCATCTGTGCTCAATACAGCAGGAAAGCACATTGTATTTCATTATAGCATGGGTTAAAATACTGTATATGCAGACCTCAAAATATTTTTGGCAAGTGTAGAAATATAAAACAAAAATCACACAGAAACAAAAACCAACCAACCCCTCCCAACACACCCCCCAGTATCCACTCACAAAAAGGAAAGTAAGAATGTGTATTAAGAACACTACTACATGTTCAGAGTTAATTACCTGAACATTCTTCATAAATTAATTATGCATTCAGACATCTGTTTTTTCCAAGAACTTAGCTTCTGCAGTATAATAAGGTTTTGCTAGACTTGTCTGCTAGACTGGATTTTACTATTTCTTTTTTATTATTTTAAAATATTGTAGTAGTGGAGAGTACACCGTTATAATACAGTTGGGTATGAATCTAAAAATTACACACTATAATCCAGTCTAAAAGATACTCACTGTTGCAAGACTTCTGTCAAAGACCTAGTCATAAACAGTACTTTGCTTTGCATGCAGTAAAGATAAATTATCAGTTACAAAATTACAATTTGAAGCTCCAATTTTCTTATTTTGATTTTATCTTTTGATCAATGTCCTAAATCCAAGACAAGAACAAACTCAGAGGTTCATGCATATTAAGAAGCTCTGCAAAAGATACATCAGTGATCTATCAATGGAAATTAGGGATATGTTCAAGAATATAGCCCTATGAAAGTAGACTCACATCTCCATTCTGATATGGGAAACAACTCTGAAAGAAAACTGCCTATCTCTATTTGAAGTTTTGATCATCAGTATTGGTAGAGCACTTACAGCTCCTGAGTCAAGAGAATATGAGTGACACCAGAATTACAGAGCTAGACAATGAAAGATGATGTCTATACAAATAGTAAAAAAGCCTCCAGAATTATGTTGGATCTTTTTTTACCCAATCACAGTTATTACTAGTAATTAAAACAGCACAGCTCATTCGCAGTCATACATATATATACCTCTATATCATACATAACAGTATCTGAAACAGAGACAACTGATTCTTCCTAATACTCTGTTCAGTTGTGTCATTTTACACATTAAAATAAAGATTAAATGGAACAGCAGAACTTTAAATATTGTCCTACCACTATCATTCATCAAATGTTATGCTGACATTGTAATTATGTCCTGAAAACTGAATGTACATTTTACAGCAACTCTTTTCAGTTTGTTCAAAATTTTACTACTGCAAGACATGAAGTCAACCATCCTGACAACCCAGTATCTTAATTTTTCCACCGGCATAACTTTAAAAGCAACTGTAATTGTGTGCAGGAAGAAATAGTCATGTCATTAAACACAACATATAATTTTCATTCTCTGCCATTATTTTAATATAATAATAATAGTTCCCAAATGCTTTTTAGTACTGTAAGAAATGACTTAATTTCTGAAAATTATAAGGAAACCCAAGATAAATTATCATGGTTATCATATCTGATTTTAAATCCAATGTGCATATTTCTTTACTTAGAATTTTTCTATCAGTGAACTCAGTGTTCAGACTTCGATGTTTGTCACAGAGAAGGTCTAGGATCAAGAATAACCTATCATTTAGCCATTTTATGAATATGTCACAGATGCTTTTAACTTTTAGAACATTACAGATATGCAACATTTACACTAAACCAGAACTAAAAGTCTTGCTAATACATGCTGATTTTCATAGTGGACCTCTAATTTCCTTTGGAACTAATCCAACCCCTCTAAAGCCAAGTCTCTCTATTGACTTTAGTAGCATTAGACTGGCCAGACAGTCCCAACAAGGTTACTTAATACACAGGTCTTATTTAGCATAATTTTGCTCCTTCGCTTATGCCTGTAAATAAAATTACATCCAATCAGTTTAACTTTTCAAATTCCCAGAACAGCTACTGGGCAGTAGTTCCATTTGTCAATACATATATTATAGAAAGTTGGTTGCACTACCTCATTACTCTTGCTTTGTGAAAGAGCCAGGCTATCATTTGTCAACTCCTCATCATCTGCATTATTCCTGTTAAGAACTTTACTCTTCTTCTTCTTGGATCCACCATCACTAGCCGTGCTGCTGTTATCTTCTTCATTACCTTCCTCATCATTGTCATCCTCATCACTTCCACTCCCATCATCATCATCCTCATTATCTCCATCACTCCCCTCTTTTCTCAGTGTGTTTTTTCCTTTTTTTTTCTCAGCAGTAGGCCGCCAGTCATTGTCATCTTCGCTGTCATAGTCATCCATATCATTTAGTTCTTCCATTGATACAAAATCCAGCAAAGGTCGGTTCCTGCGCAAATTCCATTTTTTTGGTTCATTTGTTTGCTCATCAGCCGGAGCATCAGGTTCAGCTGCTTTCTCTTTCTTCTTTTTTGGCTTGTCGTCTTCATCTTCTTGTTCTTTCTTTTCAGTTTTAACTACCTCTTTGTCTGTTGTCGGAATCTCTTCTTCAGTGGAGCTTTTTGGTTGTTGTTCCTCTACTTTCTCTTCTTCCTGTTCCTCCTCCAAGATATTTTCTTCTGATTCAGTACAGGAACCTTCACCACTGTCCTTTGATGCGTCTTCACTCCCATGACCACTTCCTTCAGAATCTGTTGAGCATATGAAAATTTAAAAAAAGTTCCGACACAAATGTACCCCCAAAAATAAAATCTGTTGAAGCAAGTTGTTAAACAAAAGTGATGCATGTTCCTCCCTCATAAGGTATTCCACCTATTTTTTCAGCTGATGTCCAAATACTGCTATTTTCAAGTGGTATGTTGAGAATCTGTTAAACATGAGTGTATTTTAAGATGAGGGAAAAAAGGTAAAATTTATTAAATGAACAGTAATTGTTCCTTTGAAGTGCAGCTCATTAACAATACACAGTAGCACATAATTTCCATGTGAAGTCACATCTTAAAGAGCATTCCAGTTTTTAATTTCTGGAGGCATTTTCTAGATCTTCAAAATAAAAGAGCTATCCAATAGAAGAGATATAAAATTACAAAATGAAGAGTTTACATAACAAGTACTAACAATAGTATGGATAAACCGACACCTTCCTTTTTAGTACAGGTTTGGTTTTCTGGGTTTGAGGGCTCTTATTTTTCCATGTTATTTTACTTATTAATCCCATGTAAGAGATGCCTCATTCAGTGTTGCAGCTGCACAACAATGCATAAATTCTACCCTTATACTACTCATATGGCATTGTTCTGTCTGTAGTCACTATTTCCATTAATTAACATAGGCCAATCTGTGCAACAGAAAAGAGCTTTTTATGAAAATTAAAAAAAAAAAATCACAAAAATAAGGCATCTGTACTATTGCGCACATGTAAAAAATATTGCAAAAGATGACAAGTGGCATTGTTAAATTTTATAAATATCATCCAATTGACTATCTTGCATCTTACATTCACCTACTTTTCATTTACAATATTATTTTTAATCAAGAAAAACTCAGAAAATATTTTTTTAAAATAAAAAAGAAAATAGAAAGTTGCTTGATCCTATTCAGGGATCAATTAGGCAATGGCTACAGTTTTCAGTTTGTTCAGACAAACTGAGAGTGTTGAGAGCGTTGGGGTTGTTCAGCCCTAAGAAAAGAAGGTTCCAAGGACATCTTACAGCAGTCTTTTGATATATAAAGGGGACTTACAAGAAAGAGAGACTTTTTACAAGGCCTGTAGTGACAGGAAAATAGGAACTAGCTTTAAACTGAAAGAAGGTAGGGTTTAGATTGGACATAAGGAAGAAATTTTTTATGATGAGGGTGATGAGACCCTGGAAAAGGTTGCCCAGAGAAGCTGTGGATGTCCCACTCCTGAAAGTGTTCAAAGCCAGGCTGGATGAGACTGAGTAACCTGGTCTAGTGGAAGGTGTCCCTGCACATGGCAGGGGGTTGGCCTAGATGATCTTTAAAAATCCCTTCTAACCCAAACCTTCCTCACAAACATTTTACAAGTGACTCTCATACTAGACATTTACATTATACATTAAAGGCAATATGTATGTTTAAAAGGAAAATGCATTTTTGTATTTCATTTCACAGGTTTTGAGTGCCAATGTGAACTACTTGTCTCTCTGAAAGTTACTTAATATTATCTTCTTTAGTTTTGTTTCCTCACTGTAACACCATACCATTCATTTGTTTGGATGTTCCAATTGTGCTGTTCCGTTTCTAAATATGCTTAGATTTTTTGTGAATTCATTTTTGGGTGTATCTTAGTCTGGGTATAGCTTGATCATTAACTGCACTCTAAATTACTAACAGTGAATCTTGTACATCAATACTACAACACTGAGGACACTCTAGTGGCTTTATGCCATGAAAACAATATAAAACAGAGAACAAATAAACATTACTTTGATTCACTTCCCTCCTTCACACTCTCTGCCTTCTACCTGCACATGATGATTCATGCTCTTTTCTGCATGCATGTACACACCAGAGATACCTATAGCAAGGGATATCCCTCTTCTGTCTGAATGCATCCACTGTAATAAGTACTTTCCTACAAAGAGCTGCTCTGTGATAACAGCTATTTTTGCAGGTGTTGTTCTGCCAGCTGCACTTTCAGTTAGGAAAAGGCTGTAGCATACAATTTTCTCCTTGAAAGAAATCCTTAAAGAATGGCTCTCTCAAACTGGCAACCATACCATATTATTCCCTATGGGAGAGAAGTCAGGCTACTCTCAGTGAAAGATGGGGCCAGATACACTATCAAATAGTGAAGAAAACAGAGTTCCAACGAGAACAAATAGGAGAGAAACAGTTCTGAGAAAGGCATCCCTTATTTCGGTACACCGTGTAACTTCAGCTCTACTACTGGGCACAACGGCAGATGGCAGTCAGATCTGAAGAGGGTAATCCTGAGAACCATCCAAGACAGAACATTATGCTCCAGAATTAACATAAGAGTAATAAAGAAACAAAAGTGACTCCTCATCTCCACCTCAGCTGTGGAGTCTTGTGTAATACATACTATGCACACAGCTTCAGAGGAAAGCTACTGAAATCACTACAGCAGTTAAAAAAATTCTCCAACAGTTTTGTAGGACCATTTTACAACCAACTTTAAACATGGTACCCTGTGATTTCTTTACCATGATTTATTTATTTTACATTCTAAGAAAAATCATGTATACAGAGAGTAAGTGCTACACTACATAAGCACACAGCCAACCACTCGCAGAAGATAGGCTGGTTCTTCAGTGCAGTATTTAGTTTAACAAGCAGCTCTGTAAAAAGTAGTTCTATTGCTTGTTTTTAAGTGAAATCTAAAGCGCTTGCCTCTTCCACTAACAAAGCCCAACAAACTTTTTGGAAAGTTGTTTTGATTTTTTTGCTGGTGTTCCCCCTGCCCTCACCCCTCCTCCCCCCTCCCCCCCCACATGAAAAACTGAACATGCAATACCGAACACAACTACCACATCTGAAGTTATGTCTACTAAATAATACTAAATAATAATGTTTGGTAATACATAGGCATAATTTGCAAAGTCATCCAGGCCACAGCGTGCTTTCACAATGCCTTCTTTTCGAGAGCGGTAACAAAAAACAGGCTACATGTGAGGTTAATTCTTGTGGAGGTTAAAGCCACTTGAGCACCACTCCCAGCCTCTTGTTCCCAACCACAAGACAGACAACAAATCTTTGACATGATGAGGTGAAATTACCCAGGTATCTCTGTTAAAACATCATGTTACACACTATATACAATCCTTCATCCTGGTTGCCTGCATCCTGACAAGGAAAGTGGAAAACACTGCAGGAAGTGTTTGTCAGCAAGAGCCACTGCCCATAAAGTTCCTTACCGCAGCTGCAGAATCAAAAAAATTCCTTTACCTATGTGCTATACCAAACACCTACGAGAGGTGTTAGGACCAGTACTGTTCAACAGTGGGACTGAGTGCACCCTCAGAAAGTTTGCTGATGACACCAAGCTGTGTGGTGCAGTTGTGATGCCTCCAATGTAGAAGGGATACAATCCAGAAGGGAAGTGTGGCCAGCAGGTCAAAGGAGGTGATTCTCTCTCTCTACTCTGCTCTTGTGAGACCCCACCTGCAGTACTGTGTCCAGCTCCGGGGACCTCCACACAAGAAGGATATCGACCAGTTGGAGCGAGTCCAGAGGAGGGCCATGAAGATGATCAGAGGGCCGGAGCACCTCTCCTGTGATGAAAGGCTGAGAGAATTGGGCTTGTTCAGCCTGGAGAAGAGAAGGCTCCAGGGAGACCTTATTGCAGCATTCCAGTACCTGAAGGGGGCCTACAAGGGAGCTGGGGGGGGACTTTTTACAAAGGCCTGTAGTAACAGGGCAAGGGGTAACAGGTGTAAATTGAAAGTGGGCAGATTTAGATTAGATATCAGGAAAAAAATCTTCACAGAAGAGGGTGGTGAGGCACTGGAACAGGTTGCCCGTGGATGCCCCATCCCTGGATGTCTTCAAGGCCAGGCTGGATGAGGCTTTGAGCAACCTGGTCTAGGGGAAAGGGGCCCCGCTTCACGGCAGAAGCGTTGAAACTAGATGATCTTTAAGGTCCCTTCCAACACAAACCATTCTATGATTCTATGAAAAGCAGCTGCACTTCCTATACAACTGATCTAGAAATTGCAAATAATTTTAAAGACTCCAAAATACCTTAAGGAAATACTGAAACTAACTTAAAAGTTCCGATATTAATAGCTGGATATAAAAATAAGGCAGGAAAACTTCAATCATATATGAAAAATATGAACTCTTAAACTGCCAAACGCAGCATTGTACAAATGGTAAATTCCTGATCACATTTGTCTATTAGACTAAAGTCACAGAGGTCCGTTATGCTAAGACCAATATAACTACACTGAAAGCAAGAATTGAAAAGGCTTAATATTTCACTTTCAACATAACTTCAAAAACCAGCATCTAACATCAGTTAGATGTACACCACTGGCTTCCTATGCTATTTTGCCAAATTGCTAGGCTGATGGCAATTCAACTTTGGTAATGTCAGCAGTTAAAAAGACCTGAACTGACCAAAGTAACAGAATTAAGAACATACAAAACAAAACTAACGTAAATTAAGGTATTACTGCTCTAAGGAGAGATTTTAATTTCTCAAATATTTTTTTTTAAAAAAGGTATGTAAACTCTGTATTAACTGCATATGTAAACTGGGCAGAGTAGGACATGAAACTGATCCATGATTACACCTGTTTCAGAAGTCAAGTATTTAGTTCAACAGGGAAAAAAAGATGAATATAATGTTGTTTAGTAAGCCATTTCCTCACTTCCGTAGTAGCAGTAAATATTACACCACATTTAGTAGATGTGTATTCAAGTTGTAAAGGCAACCTTTAGTTTTGAGTGCTAACTTTGATTTGAGTCATTAGAAGCTGCTTTATTTATGTTATAACACAGATGGTATCAGTTACCCTAGCTCCTGAATTTGCTAGACATTTCCCAGTTTCAGACACTGTCCTGAACAGGTTTTAACATTATCAAACTTCCCTTGTCTGGGATGAAGTACTGCATGCCCCATAGCTTCGCCCAGAAAAGCTACAGTCCTCGATAATCCTTAAAATTGGATTCTAATACAAATTATTGCACTGTGAGCTAGAGTAGATATTTGTCCCAGAAACCCCTATGAAATTCACATCTTGTATGAGGGAAGTGACATCTGGGAGACAGGTGGACACGTGTCTGGTGCATGCTAAGTCTAAGTCTTTGAGGCAATTTAACAAGTATATGTTCAAGAAACACCTGAAACATCCCATCCTCCATGAGCATGTCTACACTCTCAGAGGTGGCCAGGCTACAAACAGACCATCTCACCAAGCCAGAGTCAGTGAAGTGCAAGAAAAATCTTCTCCATGTGGCAGGAAATACACAAGAGAATGACATACAAACAAAAAAAGAAGAAATGCAAAAGTAAGTAAAGTACAACATTTAAATCCTGTTCAAGACTGACCGAACAAGCAGAACGACACTGTACCAATGAGCAAGGGTTCAATAAGGAACAGACCGACTGGAAAGATGAGGCACAAAGAGTCACAGGAGAGGGAAAACAGAACAAAAATTGTCATTCTATCAATAAATCCACACTGCCCAGACACTGGAATTCTAGATTTGTTACATTAGTCCTCTGCTGTCACCGAACACATGGTATGACAGAAAACTCAGTGTTTCCAAAGAAAATGCAAGTTCAAAATACCCGTCAGTCACTCTGAAGTGTTACTTCAAGTGGCAGGCATCTGTATGGATAAAGGATCTCATCTGGGATGAAGATAACCCAAGAGAACATAATGCTTGTATTTTCCATTTTCTGAATGGGAAAAAGCCCTTGTGAATTCCACCCTGAGGGACTACACATTACAGTTGAAAAGACCAGACTTGAAATGCTTGTAACCATTAAGATTAGTAAATTATCATGAAACTGCACAATGAACAGCTATTCCATAACTTCTCTTACCTTCACTGTCTACTGAAACACGCTACTTTTCTGCTGCATATAATTTAAGTTTATTCTGAAAATCAAAGGTATTAGTTTCTTCATCCACATTTCAATAGTGTTTATCATTACAGTATTTTGGGGCTTTGGAAACATTTCTGAATATTACAATATCCTGTACAGAAAAGCAAAAGTGGAATCTTAATTGTGATAAGAGGAAACGAATTACAGAAAGATAAATATGTTTGCAACTTTTTATTTCAAGATCATGTCACTGTTTTTTCAGAATATCCAATATATGCATTTATATAGATCATTACATGTTTAAAAAGAGCTCCTGCTGACCTCAATTGCAATAATTGTACATAATATTTATGCAAGTCAGGCTCCATGCTCAATACCAAAAATTCAAACATTTAGAGTAGCTGTCTCTAAAACTTGAGTTTAGGAGACTCATAGCAGAAGTAGGGACAGAAACCATTTCTTCAAGGCAGCATTCACCTATGCTCTTGTTAGCTACACCGAGATAGAGACCCAGTCCTTAAATTCACACATCATTCTCGTTCAGGGACTACATTACATTTCTCTGCATCATTTCAGTTTCAGTATACGAGCTGCTAAAACTGACCAACCTCACTGATGGGAGAGAAGAGTGGTAAATCCTTGCTTTGGAATCCTGCTGGGAACTACTTTACAACTACACACTGATTTCTGACATCATTGTATCTCCAGCTGCTCTCATTAAATAAAAAAGAAAAAAATTTCAAAGTATGCTCTAGTTAACTTAAAAGAAAACTTCAAGTAACTGATTTGTATAGTGAAACATGATTTTGTGTTGAGTATATTACAGTACCATCATTTCAAGTCACATATTTGCATGTTCTGAATCTAAAGGGACAGGATTTTTTGGCTAATCCCACATTAAGATTACACATTACATTCTTACTTAAGGAAGAATTTTTTCAAAATGTTTATAAAAAACAGAAAAATACAGTACTTCAACACATGGCATTACTACTTTCAATTACATAGAAACAGAGAAGCCATTAAAAGATTACTTCACTCAATATTAACATAATGAAAAGCCTACTGGCCTGAAAACTATTTACATTACGTAAATTTACAGGAATATAACAGTTCTAAGATCAGTTTCCCTAAAGAGATGCCAGAATGATAAAATCTCTAATGTCGAAAAGGCAGTAGCTACCTGTTGTTGTGACCTAAATCCAAAAGAAAATAAATTAATTATGCTGTGAGTAAAGGCCGTATCTTCTATGGATTTCTTTTTGGTGGAGAGGGAGGTTAGGTGATTAGAAATACCTTCTGTAAGAAAAAAATTTACCAAAGCATCAGGACTCTGAATGCAAAAATTCAAAAATGCCAATTCCTTCCTAAAAGCACTCAATACCAACTTCTCTAATCCTTATTGCATCTCATATTCCCAGAAATTTGATAGAACAGTGAATACGTGTAAAAGGTTAAATGTTCAGGGCTCAGTCCTCCTAGACTTGCATGGTATCATCTACTCACACATACCATTTTACATCGTAAAGCTCATATATATAGATACAACATATTCAACAGGGAGTAAACAACTTCCGAATTCTTTAAATTCGGTATTTGAACCATCCTTTAACATTTAACTTCCAAATTTGTTTTGTTTTAATACCGATAGATGCATTTCTGTATCAAATAATTGGTTTCACATTGCAGAGCTGTGTAATTACCATACTTACAGGATTTTTCTGAGTGCATGAGTGGAATTCATGGTTATTTTCAATGCAGAAAGACTGCTTCTTCCTTTTGTTACATTTAGTTCCCTTTATAAGCAAACTACTCAACAAAATTCTGAATTCAAACAAATACTAAATATTGATTTGCAACAGGCTGCATATGGACAGACCCCTACGGTCATTGAAACAAGAAGAAGAGCAACAGCCCTGAGCGTACTAGAGAAATACACATTATGTTTTGAAGGCTGAATCTACGGTGGAAAAAAAACCCAAACCTGTTTTCTATTAGGAACAATCCAAAATTTGTCTAGTAAGGCTGCTATTGTGCGTACACACATATTCTTCTTATATACAGATAATATATATATATCTTTGAAATGATAAGTTTTTATATATGTGGATGTTGAAAAGAAGTCCCTTTATCTCAGCACTTCTTCCATCCACATCTAAATGGACTGGGTACAACCAAATTTAAGGCTATGTTATACCAGCTTCATTTTAAATCAGCACAGATGTTCTGTTTCAAATATCCTGCAACTATTCATTTAACTTGTGTTATACATAAGAAGTATTAATTTTTTCTACCAACTTAAGAGATCACATGTTTATTAACTTTCTACACACCGTCGTCTCTAAACCCTCACAACTCCTTTTGCATTGAAAATCTTTGAATAAAGTGTAAAATGTCAAACTCTGTTGCTGTTTCTGTGTTTTCACTAATGTTTTTAAATTAAACAGAACATTAATTTCTACCACAAGCACATGTTCTGAGATGTTAAAACAAAGTTATAGGAGATATATGAATACAAAACAGTAATTAGAGAAACATTTTATAAATAGAACTTGGGTATTTCTCATATGCTTGTTTCAATTCAGTGTCACTTTTTTAAAGGAAAACCCATCCAACTTCCTCAAAATGAAATTTAGATTGAAAAACTCTTAAGTTTACACGCTGACACCCTCCCCCACCCGTAAGTACATAAGATAACCTAAAAGTCAAAGAGGTTATCAATTACAAATGAATCCTCTGCATTTAGAGTTGCGTCAGGAAGCTGTATTCATTATTTCTAATTAATTATTGTCTTTTAATCAAATAATATACTGCTCTGAATCATGTGTCCATCTCCCACGCCCCATTTCCAATTCTTCCTTTCCTTTAAATCCTGCCTACACTACTGTTCCAGAATAAGATGATTTTCTCTGTGAACTAAATACCACTTGCTGCATGGCAAATTGTCTTCCCAAAACAGCAGTGACTAACTCAAAAGAAAGGATCAAAAAATCCCCAAAACAAGATTAAGAAAGTAAATGAAACAAGACTTCCAAAATCTTTGCATGAAATTGGTAAGACAACATCAGTTTTACTCTCTTAAGTCATTGCAGCCTGCTTCTACCAGACCAACCATGGGGAGTATGTCTAAGCTTGGGGGGAGGGCAGGGAAAAGAGGAGCATTAGCGCATATCTTCAAACTTGCACTGATAAATGACTATTAAGCATTTTTAAGTTCAGTAATAAGAAGGAGATTGCCAATGTTAAAAAATGAGTCTTTAAATGGAGATGAGGAATACTTTTGCAATATATATTCACATGAAAACACAGATCAGCGTCCCCAGTACAGAAATAACAAAGTGAAGCTTTTTGACAAGATGTCATAATGCTTCCCTTACAGCTTACACATCCTGCATCTCTTATTTCCCTGAGCATATGCCACAGAACATCCAATGTGCAGTTTATCCACAAACATGGTCCTGCCCCTTCTTTCCCTTCCCTCCAATATACTTTCATTTTTTCATTTTATTTTGGCATCTTGTTTACTTTCAGTTTCTGTGGATGCTCACTGCAGACACAGGAATCAGCACACAGAAAAGACTGCAGAACAAAAACACTCTGAGGCAAGGACTTCCTTCTAGTATAAAATGCACACACCTTTCTGCATAGCTATCTGAATGGACACCTTAAGTTGGTCTAAAAAACGGGCACCTTAAGTTAGTCCTGTAAAAAACAATGAAAACCTGAACAAATTATCTTTCTGCATAAGGTTTTCACTCACCAAGTGGAATTAACCTTGAGAAATAGACAAGTTCTTAAGTCTGCAACAAACTATTATCCAGACTGATTCAAAGCATCATGGCTTTAGAACATTCTTATTTCAATACCAAATGCAGTGATGAAGAAATAAAGAGCAATAAATGTAGCTAAGGCAGTCAGCACAGAAGCTACTCAAATCTTTCTGACAAAACCATTCAGTTTTCTGTTGAGAAAACATTAATTGCAACTTAAGTACTGTATGAATATTTTGTTGAATAAGCTGTTTTATATCCACAGAATAAGAACTTCCAGTTATCCAATCGAGTCACTGACCTTCAAGTGGCTCCAAGTCCCAACAGTTCACTCATACCATTCTGTTTCCCATATAAATGAGCAACCATAAAACAAAAATTAGGTAATTCTGAACAGAAGAGTTGAGGAAGCATATTTACCTGACGCATCTCCAACTTTAAAATCACTGTCATCAGAGCTATCATAATCTAAAGCTTCCAGCAGTGAAGCTGCCAAAGGCTTCACTTGTCTCCTCTTCGAACTGCGGTCCACTGAAGGAAAAAAAAACCCCACAGTATTTTTACTAGGTGGCATGATGAGAACTCAGCATCGTTAAAGATACTTAAATTAAAAGGAAAGGCAGAACGGCCGTGGCAGGCAGGGGCAGTCTCTGCCACACCGCCCGAAGAGCAGCCGGCAGACGCAGACAGCACCGGGGTCCCGGACACATTCATTCCCACAAGTGAGGGAGGGATCAGCGGCACGCACACGGGGAAGTGTTCACCCACAAGTAAGCGGCCAGGAGCAGCCTGCCCGGCGGAGCAGTGGTGCTCCCTCCAGGCGCCGGGATACAGCACGGCACCGTACTGGCCAGAGGGGGGGCGGCTGTGCGGACACTGGGGTCGCCTGAGGCCCCCGGAGCCATCAGCACCTCCAGATGTAACGCTCTGGCGTGAGCCATCACTGCCAGCGACGAGAGGCATAGGAAAAGGGCCGCCGGAGCCGTGGGGCGCTGACGGACCGCGATGCGCCCTCCCGCCCGCAGAAAGGGTTGGAGGCACTCCGCGGGCATCCCGC
>NW_010260185.1:0-3408 GCF_000690775.1 Eurypyga helias
AGGCTGCTCTGCCACCTCCCGACTGCCCATTGCTCCCAGCACGGGCTGGCCGTTCGCCGCGGGAGCCACCTTCTTCCCTGCGAAGGCCAACACGCCGGGAAGAAGGATGCTACCCAAGATCAGTCAGCGAGGAGGCACTCCCCAGCACCTAACAACACAGCTATTCCTGCTACCCTCCAACTCTCAGTAGCAGTAACCAAGTCCTATGGCTCTGTTCGTACAGATTTAAAAGTAAGCTTACCGGCGTGAGCTGTTGTGTGCCAGAGGCAGGAGTGACCTGTTGGCATTTAGCAAAGCCCCCCCTGTGACATGCTGGCAGGCAACGCACGCTCAGACAGCCCGTGCGGCTGCACCTGACCCAGCTGAGCTGCCACTCACAGGCCCTTGCCAGCACTGGGGCCAGTGGTGCTTAACCCTTGGGACAATTAGGGGTTTGTAAAGCCTGAACAAGCCCTCAAAATCTACCCAAAACCAGGGTTGGGGGTCTTTTTATTTGGCCACCTTCAACAAACCTAGGAAAACCTCCTTAAACGGAAGTTTAAGACTTACATCGTTATTATAGGCATATAAAATTACACAGGAAAGCTCTTCACATAGACAAGTCTTCAGTGGGATAGGACCCCGGGCCATGTGCCCAGGCAAGTAAACTTCCAGTGAAAACCATACAGGAAATAAAAACTTGCACATCAAGGTCCACAACCTGAGTATTTTGAGATCTTCCACTGAAATCAGCTACAGAAAATGATAAAACCTAATATTGTCATCTTAAAAAAAATACAAAGGAATGAAGCGGACTGTGCTAAAGAAAGACCAACAGACGAAGCACATCCAAGAAGGGCACGAGGCTCTGAATCACACTGATTAATAACAACTCCACAGCCAACATGAAGGAGACGCAGTCATCCCTCAGAGCTAAGACACTTTGTTCTACAGTTGGCAAAGTTGTCAGCCATGTTCGTGAGACGCTTGTCGTGACCAAGTCTTTAACCAGAAAGTTAAAAAGGTGACCTTTCCTGCTAAATAATAGGGAGCCAAGAAAAATGCTGACTTGGTGTGATGCTCCTGCACCGTCAAGCAAGATCAATGAGCCACAACTGCTTACACAGCTTTGAAAACACACCCAGTGATCCCCTTGCCTTGATGCTCCAGTTCATGGCCATTTGTCAGTTTTAGCAGCTCACAAATGGATTTCAGTGACGGAGGGAGGGTTAGCCACCGGCAGGTTCTGAAGTCAGAGTTCCTTTGCTACAGAAGCGACTAGCAAGGGTTGTGGAAAATCACCCCACATTCCTCTGCCCATGCGGTCCTTTGTGTTTCTGCAGAAAGCCGGAATAGCACAGAGCACTGCACCATCCCAAAAGCGCTTTGCAGATGCGATGCACATCTTCACAGGCATCAGCGCTACGGTGCCATAATCCCTAAAACAGAGCATCTTCAGTATCAGGAGCAGGATAAACAACTAAATATTGACTTTAAGATAAAAACTATCTATCACGCCAGGGACCAGCACTTACACTTGGCTCACACTGAGCTCGGCCCAAACCCAGGGGCATGGTTCTGAGATCATATGTCGCGCTACTGGGGCAAAATAAAGCTTACAGAACAGTGTAACTGCTGATATGGAAAAGAACAGCATAAAAATAGATTACAGAAGTTGCAATAAAGTGTATTAGTTATTTATGCATTCAGTACAAGCCCTGTACAGGCGATGGAAGCTGGGAAGAGTGGGGGTGGAAATTACAGGGTAAGCACATCTTAAGACAGGCTACTCAAGCCATTGACTGAAATCTGGCAGTAGGGCTCTCCCTGGATTCCAGAATCAATACCTCATTGCAATAAGAGGTTCTCACCTTCTGGACAAGGCTAACAAGTGCCTGTATTAGTTAACACTAAAACTATGGCTTCTAAACACTTTCAATGGGGACAAACCAGCCCCTTTTTGTGGTCATGCCATCATCCTCCTTTTCCTTCCCAAGTTTCTTTGCCTTCCCACCACTCCTTCCTACAGCTGGCACTACATTACCAAGTTACCATATTTTGAACTACATCCAGAGAAGGATCTAGGTAACTAAGTGATCAATTTCGTGTCTTTTTAATCCAAAGGGGTGGTTAACTGGCAAAGGAACGAGCTGCTGGAGGCAGAGCAGATAAGGGAAGTCAAAATGTCTTCTTTTGGGAACAGCAGTAGTGTAAAGGTGACAATGCCAGGATGTTATAACATGACCCAGAGTCCTCCCTCACCAGCAGGAGGGCCAACACTGGGTTTATAAATTCAAATCCCGCTCTCATGCACAGAGCGACCAACAGTATTATTCCAAGTCCTTGCTAGTCCCACCTGTCTTCTATGCTCCTCTGCCTTTCCATGACAGAAGAAACACGTGCCTGCATCTCAGGAGTTCCAGTTCCTCCCAATACAAATACACCATCACTATGAGGCTCCTGCCAAAAAAGAGCAAGAGCAAATAGCCTGGGGAGGACAATCCTAAACCACCGCTGGAAGATCGTTCCACCCTTCCAGCTAGAGCCCTAGATTTACAGATCTGAAGCTAAAAGTTCATGCTTCAGAGTACACGATGCTATGGTTAGCAGTTAGAGCAACCACTTGCTTTATCACCCCAAAGCAGGAAAAAAACCCCCAAAACACCAACTTCTACAGGAATATAAGCACAGAAACCAAACAGACTTCATTTTAAGAGATGACACCTAAGTAAGCTTTTATCTACAAACTTCTTAAAATTAAGAGACTTAGGTTAAAATAAAAAATGATACAAAAAAAAAAAAAATCAACAATCCTTTTGTAATTCTATTTCAAACAATCTCATCTCTCTGATAAGGGGCTTCATCTTCCCTCCCTAGAAACTGTATTTCTTACCCAGACTGGAATTTCTCATCATTTTGCTGCAGTTTTGCCACTTCCAAAAGGGTCCTCTGACTCAATCCTCCACTTCAGAACCCTTCACCTCAGTGGCTTCGCTGAAAACAGCAAGTACACGTGGTTTTAAACTGCTGCCTTCACTCCCATCCCCGCCCACGTCCTAATACCGTGTGAGAGCGGAAACTCTGCTGAGGCACCTGGAAACTAAGGAGGTGGTTGGTGACAGCCAACATGGCTACTTAGGGCAAATCGTGCCTGACAAAAGTGTTGGCTGCTTACGGCGGGGTTACAGCGTTGGTGGGTAAGGGGAGAGCAACGATGTCACCTACCTGGACTTGTGCAAAGCATATGACACTGTCCCACGCAACATCCTTGTCTCTAAACTGGAGAGGCATGGATTTGAGAGGTGGACCACTCGGTGAGTAAGGCTGGATAACTGCCTGGATGGTTACACTCGAAAGTGTTGCAGTCAACAGCTTGATGTACAAATGGAGACCAGTGACAAGTACCATTCCTCAGGGGTTGGTATTGGG
>NW_010260186.1:0-10065 GCF_000690775.1 Eurypyga helias
ACAAAGCTTTTATAAAGTTGCACTGTTAAGTGTAGCTCTACATGTTTTTTAGTGGGGGATTTTTATTTCCAGCTAAGATCTTCTTGCAAAAAAAAACCAACAAAAAAACCACCCCACAAACAAACAAAAAAACTAAACATACCGACCCCTCCCCACCCCCCCACCCCCCCAAAAAAAAAGTAACAAAGCACACCCTATGAAATTGAAAAGTCTAGCTCTCTTGGTCCCCCTCTGGCACATGCCAACAGCAAAGCTCACACTACATAATATTGTTATTTAAAGCTCAGAAGAATCAATCAATCAGAAGCTGAAGAACTTCAAACTCTGATAAGAATATGAAATGAGACCAGTTCTCAAGACCGATATGCCAGGCAGAGCAGAAAGGGATCCTTTCACTCATGTTTGGTATATGTGCTAGAAATCAAATTCTGGTCTTGCTGGGCAAAACACAGAACTGTATCTAAAGTGTAAGGGGAGAGGTTAGAAAAACAGCATAAACACACAGACTTGCCTGCATATTTACTCCAGATTTATATCCAGATCTATGGATTCATATCTATTCATAAACTTACACCCATTAGCTTTTTATTTCTGCTTAGTGCAGCAATTATGCTGGGAGTCAGACTGAGACCAGCCTACCAAGCATGGAGGAGCTGAGAACAGCCCAGGAGCCCCCAGCCTGCCACTACAAAACCATGGGCACATGGTGAGGGCAGTCTCTCTGCATAGCAGGCACAAAACTCCTGCAGATTGCTGCTACAGAAGGTCATGGTGGCAGATGTGGTTGCCACCTGAAGAAAAATACTAGGAGATCTCACAAAGACTCAATAGCTGATCTCTCTCGTCCTCTGGGTCACTTCCAGGAGCCCTGGCCAGACCGCCTGGACACATATGCCTTGGTGCCTCTGTGCCGGCTGGATTATATGGACGTACATTACTTGGATCCTGTGAGAATGTGGGTGACAGAGTGTGAGTGAATGAAAGCAGTTTTGGTTTAGGTCAGATTCCTCTTTCCCAATTGCAAAGTCTCATGGTTGAGCTTTCTGTATTGCTACAATAATCCTGCACTATTAACTGCCACAGGGCTAGCATATTTAATCCCACACCCTGAGCGGTAAAGGCATCATCTAATATGCCATGAGACTCCTGAATAGAAGGAAAGGCAGGGGGGAAGGCGATATGATCTTGTTCTGGTGTTTTGCCAGCATGAAACAAAGGAGGGGAGTTTCTTTGATACGTTATCTTTAGATGCTACTTGTGGGTGAGTTACCAGCTCACTCTGAAAGCAAGATAATAAAGTGTTGTCCAACAACTAGCCAAGAACGAGCCCTGGGCCCGACTGTTATTGCAGAGGGTGAAGAGCCAGAATCAGGTAACAGCTCCATCTAACCAGACAGCTTGCTGGCCCTCAGGATAACAATAAAGGTACCTCTGTATATGCATACGGAAACACACAAGGGAAAAAATTGTAGTTTAATTGTTGTTCCCAGGAACTCCATTACACATTGATTTAAGTTTAAAATGCAAGGTTGCGGGTAATGCAAACTTACGTGTGGGAACTGCCAGATGGTTTAAAGAAAAACAAAACTGAATATAAAAGAAAACGGTAAAGTTTCCAGAAAATTCTTAAATGTCCTGTAGCTTTCCACCGCAATGCTGGAATTTGTTAGGATTACACAAGACATTGGCAGACTTCAGCACACAGAATTTTGGTTGAATAACTCTAAACTAGGGGTGCCGAACCCTCCACGTCTTATCCTGAGTGTTCAGTGCCAAGTCATGATAGCGAGTGGCTCCAGCAAGCCCCCGCCAGGACAATGGCACTGCACACATCTTGTGGGAACTTTGAAAGGGCAAACACAGCGGAAAACTCTAGGCTTCTATTATTATAGTGCGGTTATCAATAAAGCATTATTTGAAGAAAAATCCTGGATTTTGAATTTCAGGTTTGACGTGCTCTCTCTCTGAGATTGATAGCCCGTGGAAAGCTGCAGCTGGTGGGAGAGGCTGTGAGTTCCCCATCAGCCTCTGGCCACCAGGAACTGACTTTCGGAGCACAGTCGTATGGGATGACGGCAGAGGTGAAATAGCAGGGGAGGGCATAGCGAGGTGCTTGGCCCTCCTTGGTCTCTGTGTTCCACAGGCAGGGATACAGGGAGAGGTGTCACCTGCCTGGAACGGTGGGTGACCCTGTGACCTCCCTGGGGCCAGCAAAACCTCAGCACTCCCTTAGAAAACCTGTTGCTGGTAACTCAGCCCAATGACTCCTGGTTCAGAAAGTTCATGATAGAAAGGATACTACCCTCTATGTTTGTAACCTGTACTAGGACCCTTCCACTGTTTATTTCCAAAGCCAGTATGCTAGGACAGCTAACAACTTTAACCTGTGTTTCCTCTTTTTTATAAATCTTCAGGGGAAGTTTGTAGCTGCAAACCCATGTCACAGTCAGTGCTATGCATGCCAGTACATAACGCATAAACTGTCTGCAAGCTTTGTTTGGGGTGTTATGCAAATCACGCTTGAGATCGTGGACTTGCTGTGACAAATACACATCCTCTGAGTGACCTGCGGTGTTTGGTTTTGTTGGCCAGATGACAATACATGGGAGACAATGAATACTAACCACATTGTATAATGATTTGGTCCAACTATAAGGTTCTCTTTTTTTCCCTTCAGGAGAAGCAGCAAAGGTTTTTAGACCTTACACTTTATGGCACAGACCTGCTGAGTTCAAACTGAAGAGGCATCATAAATTCAGTGAGATGACTCTCTTTTATTCAGCCCACTGGTATACTTGAAATATTGTAGTGGGAAGAAAATATGTAAAGAACATACAGTCTTTTGAAGAAAATGATCTTTTAGCCCATTTTAGAAATGTTTTTCATTAAAAATCCTTGGGAGTTTTTTGCGGTTCTCTCCATTTTGAATTATACCTTTGACACTAAGCCCTTCTAGCTCTTTTTCATGCAGTAGCCTAAGGTGGAATTTATTCTAAAACAACATCCATGGATGTTATATCTTTTTTGCTATTATTTCATAATCCACTCTAATCTGAAAGGTATCAAAAAATGCAACTTACGAAGTCCATTCAATTATGGTCAATAGATACTCTTTTCTACTTTATATAGCATTTTCCTTGCGTAAAAATCAGTGTGTCTGTCTACCACTGTATCTGTTTACCTGGTTCACTTCAATATGTTTAGAAATTTAGTAAATCTTTCTTGTGAAAAATTCTTGCTGTGATCTGCCTGTGAGTACTGTTATATATTATTTTTATATTGCAACAACAGTCAAAATATGCTAGGTATTTTTCCAAATGTGTCAGCAATGATTTCTGTTGCCAAAACATTTAAGTTTGGGAAAGTAAATTTGATATGCAACATGCAAGGCATGCTTGGCAAGTAGAACATACCCGTCACATAAGGGGATCCCCTTGCATTTACAGCTTCAGGACCCTGTTATGCACTCCTGTCGGCAAATTAAGCTGCTAGATATTCATAAGACACTACCTCAAACGAGCACAAAAGCCACCTGGCAAATTCATAGGCTCTCTCAGTCTTTTGAAACATAAATGAATGTAACATTAATCACCTCATTCTTAGTAACTCCTCACCAACATGTTGTCCAATATTACTCGGTATTTGAAACTTTCCTGCACGAAGAAGCAAAGAACACAGCACAGGCAAAGTTGGTGCATTGGCATGCCTGTTTTAGATCTCAGAGGAGACGTGGATGTTGGTTTAAGAGGATATTCTTGGATTCTGAGTTTGGAAGCAAATGGGACATACCAGTAGCAGACGCATTTACAGTTGGATGCAAGTGGGCAAGGCAACAAAATCACTGCACTAGGAGAAAAGCCATGGGCAGCCACAGGAAGGACACCCTACAGTGCCAAGCTGATCCCTATTGCTGGTGTGTAACTGAAATAAAAAAGGAAAAAGCTATTATCAGTTGTAATTTTTCTGCTTTAAAATACGTATTACCAAAGAAAATGTACATTGAAAGTACAACAGACAGGTGAGGAGCCAAAAGATGGAGAAAAAAAATTAAGAATTCTTCCAGAAGACAGGGAACACAGATCTGATTATTTGTGCTCCCAGAAATGTTCCTCTTGGCCTGTGGTGGAGGCTGAATGAGAAACAAGATGGTCTGTCAGACCAGGAGAAGGGATGTGCTTCCCATCACTGAAGGTGACAGAGAAAGTAAACTTGCTGACAGTGTACACAGCAGAGATTAAATAGATAAATTTTGTACTACCTGCAAGAAGTAAGATTCTAGGAGACATGGCTTATGCCCAATATTCTTCCACGTCTGGCAGATGCCATGGGAAAAACAGAGCACTGATGTAGATTCAACACCTAGCTCTGAAGAGGCCTCATTTTCTCAATCTGCCTCTCGGCTGTGCTTTGCATTCAAGGTGTTTCACTAGAAACTAGGGTTTACTCCTTGAGTACAGAGAGTAGAAAGGAGTTCACAGTAGCTGCCTTGATTCTGGGGGCCAGCACAAAGTGCAGCCAGTCATAAATATTTTATAACTATGACCAAAAGGCGTTGGGTACGTACCTTTCAGACAGTGCAGTTTTTGCTACAAATACTTAATTTGCAAGTTAAATATAAAGGTGTGACATGCAGGTCAGGCAAATATGTTCTTACCTTCCCTCTGTGTCCCTCTTCTCTCCATGCATCCCTACCTAACTCTCAAGGGAGTCAAGGCAACATACCTGGGCAAATTTATGTGTACTTCCCCATGAAGATATATGGGAAAGCAAAGCAAATTCCATGCCATCCCTTATACATCATTAAACAGGTTTATATCAAATGGAAAACTCCAGTTATGCTTGCCCTAAATCTACACTGACTTGCACAAAAACTAACTACGTTTTCCCTATACTTGCGTGTGCGCTAGGAAAATGGACTGGTAGGGGAAGTCCCAAATTTATCAGTACTTTGTAGTTCACAAAGATGGTGTTGATAGGTTCCTCCCATGCTGGAATGAGCTGAGAGGTCTGCTGATCTTGCTCAGCTGGGCTTTGTGCGTTTTCAACCATGTCTCCGGTCCAGAGCACCCACAAATAACAGGTCCCATTTTTGACTGAAAGGAGTATAACTGACTAGTGTCTGATGTGCTGCTCTGTGTCTATACAACAATAGAATAATAAGAAACTTGATACATGTGGTCAGAAGCAGCAATGAACTACAATTACTCTTCACTGAAAAAGTCCAAGCCTCCATAACAGTACCCTTTCTCCATGCCACTCATTCATGTACATGCACACACAAACACAAGATGTATCTACATATATGTCTATCTATCCATCTCTATCTATTTACACTTACTAATTAAACAACAATTTAACATAGTCTGTTGATCTGAGGCACATTAGGGAATGCTTGCAGACATTAAGGGATTGCCAACAGAAAGGATCCCTCCTCTAAAGTTTAGACTTTGCAAAAAAAAAGTTGCTTTTTTGATAGTTTTCTGACTTTTCATTCTCTGAGGCCTATGCCTGAGGAGCTATTGTCCCCAGGAATCATTGGAGAAATGGCTTTGTGCTTGTGTACTTGTCTGGAAGACAGTGTATCATCATAAAAAAAACCCAACAAAAAACCAAGATATTCTAGATACATTATTACATTGTCTAGTACACCAGAGATACTTAATATAATCTAATTTCAGCACTTGTTGCATTAAAATATCAACTTGTTTTGAATAACAGAAAGCTAATTGTTGCAACAACTCCAAAACCCTCATCAAATATATTTTAAGCTGAATACTTGAAGTGGAAGGGGAGGGAGAAATCTGAGAAGTTCAGACAGAAGCTTTGTAGGATGAGAGAGCATCTGCTGATCCGGTTGCTTTGTGACCTTCTGGGCTACATCAACCCATGTTCTCCACAGGACAATACTGTAGCAGCTTTCCTTAAAACATGGCTTTAAAATGCTTCCTTTGTTATGAATGACATGAGAAGGCAAAAGGGGATCTAATATAGCCTGAGGCTGAACAACTTTTTCTGCCCAGAGTGTACCCTGCTTTCAGGTTGATGGAAAAGGGACAGAATGCAATAAATTAGAATTGTCCTTACAGTCTCTTTTTGACTTTCACCGAAAGATGGCAAGTGGCATTAGAAACAGATTTCAAAATAGTGTTCACATTCACCTACCTTCACAGAGAACGGTTGGAATAACATATTACACCAGTGGTTTACAGGATAATAAATGTAATAATTCTTCATCCATGTTAATAAATAGACTGCCTGTATTCAGGCTAACAAAGTAGGAGCAGTAATAGCTTTGATTTAACATTATTTCTTAGGAGCATGCACCTTAAGTGTAGTGCTTTTTAACTTTTGTCTTGGAAATTATGCATCCACCCAATGAAAAAATAATTTGATTTTTGGCTGGTTAGGAGAAAATTACACAATAACTATGTCCTTAGAAAGGCTTTTGATGCCGTATTAAATACATTAAAACAGATTATAGTGAAATTGTCATATTGGGGGTGAACAGATGAGTGAAATACTACTTTTAAATAGTAATTAGCCTTCATTCACTCTTAAAAATATGGAACTGTTGAAGAACTGTCTACCCAGGCCCAGTTTTCTTCAAAATCTAATGTTTAGGATAATGGACTGGAGTACTATAATCTGCAAGATGGCACAAACCCTTTTGAAGGACTACATTAGAATTCAAAGGATCTTGACAAGTTGGAGAAATGGTCTGCAATCTGAAGGAAACAATTAGCACAGGTAGATGCGCATGAGGTTCATGGTGGATTGTGGATTAAATGTGAGTCAACAACATGAGGCTACTGCAAACTGAGAAAAGTTACATGCAGTCTAAGGGACAGGATCATTGCACTCTCCTCACTGCTGGTCAGATCTGAGCTGGTGCTTTTGGCATTGTGACTGAAAGAGATGGGGGTAACTGGGGAAAGACTCCAAGGAGAGCAGCAAGTACAGGGAGGGTTTAATGTTCATATAAATGAGATGGACAAGCTGAAGGTTGTCTACTGTGTCTCTTCTAGAAGTGGAGATTGAAAGGACATAAACTGACAACATTCCGCTGAGGAATAGCATGTGCTTAGCTGTTCCTCCTGACCACAGTGGAAAGCAAAAGAAGAAATCTGATTAACTTGCATCAAAAGAAATTCACATTAGATATTAGGAAAAGCCTGTCTTTCTGCAAAGATACTGCAGAATATGGGGGGCCCTGGAATTTTCCTTTTTAAAATGTTCTCAATAGATACTAAACCATCATGGACAGATGTCTGGTCTTGTCAGTTTGAAATTATCCTTCAGCAGAAGTATAGACATAATGACCTCTACAGGTCCTTTCCCTGTCTTCATCTCTATGAAGCTATAGGGAACTCTGAGCTCGCAGGCAAAGGAAGCAGCAACAGCTACTGAGTAACAGTTCACTTCGTTGAGATTTTTTCGTCCCTGCCACTGGCATACATCCATGTTCTGAATTTACATGCTGCTGAATCACATCCAAATAAGTGTCTACACATAGTTACAAATATGTCTTGTAAGCCAAAATAATTGTTTCTTTTAATATGAATCATCTTGAGGAGCATTTTATTATTATAAATGAGAAAGTTTCTAAAAATATATTATGCCCTATTTGGCATGGTATTAGAAAAATACCATGGTATTAGATTTGAAAATGTCCCCTCCATGCCAAGTCTTACCCAAGTTGACTGGTGTATCTGAGGGCAGAATTTGGCCTACTGTAATTAAATCCAAACATTGCATCAGGATTTAACTAGTGCGAGACATTGATTTTTGGTGTAAAGACAGTGGAAATTTCTACTGCCTCTTTCCCAGTGTTTTTGGACTGCAGCAACCCTTCCATAGGTTTTAATCATACGGTGAAAACAATTCAAGGGTAATGTATCTGCTCAGCATGAAAGCATAAACAGGTCAGAGGAATTAGAAAGGCAGGATTTACAGCTAGAACTGAGTTTTCCCTTCCTACTTCCTGCTTTTCATCTTTAGGAAGAACAGGCCCTGATGCTGGCTCCTAGAGAAGTACCCCTGAAAAGTGTTGATAATGCCTAATGCGAATTCTGAGTCGTCACCTGTGGACTCATCCACAAGTGCTTACCTATTTCTTGGTCGTTATTCTGAAGGTAACCACTGACCTTACAGCAGGCCACTGTCAGTGAAACACCCAGGGCTGGATTACCCGTCTGCTAAGTTTATTTTGCAAATCTTACAGATTGAAAACAGAATTTTCTTTGGGAAGTTTATACCACACTGTTGGAAATTCTACTGGTGTAACACTGGGAGATAATCACTCCATGTTAGCTAGACAGAGATTTTTTGGGTCAGCGTTATGAGAAAGTAAGTGGGTAGAGTAAGAAAAGAAGAACAGAGAAGAGAAAAAGGTATGTGAAGGGAATGATGAAAAGAAAATTAGAAAGAGTGAAGCTCCACTGAGTTACATTCCCCACTTTGAATTAGTTTGAAGTCCCGAAAATCTTTTTAACTTGACGTATAATACGGTAATTTAGAATGAGGGATGTCTTACCCCTTGAGAGTCATTGTGCTTGGAAAGGAGTCTCTCTTTCAGGATTTAATAGAGTAAACTTACACCAAGTACAAAGAGAAGAGCAGATCCCTTCCATTGTGTTGTGTTTGCTTGTTCCATCAGGAGGGCTGAATCTGCTGAGTGGATGAGGAAATGATCTCTGGGGACCATAGGATTTCTCATCAGTAATTATATCCCAACATCTGCTTGGCATGGTTTTCCCATGGGCTGTGTTATTGCCCTTATTGGGGAGTTTTCCACAAACCGGTGGAGAATAAGAATAGGCTTGGTGCTGTTTGGTTGAAAGTACATTCCCAGCACTGCCATGGTTTGGGCTTGGCCCAAAAGCAAAGTTTTAATGGGACTGACATTTGAGAACTGCATCTTTATGTTTGGAAAAGTGTATCTGGAGGCATTATCCGAGTACTCTTTTTCATAGGGAACAGCTGCTGGAGGCAAGCTAGCCCAGGACATGACTCTCTTGTTGGCTTGCAAAACTACTTTCCTGAGTAACCAGGATGTGTGGCAAATCAGATAGAAGACCGGGACAAAAGCTATAAAAGTTGTAGCATTTGGTCCATTGTACTAGAATTTTATAAAGGGAATTAGAGGAGTTTTTCTTCATGCTGAAAACCAGATTCTGCTTTCAAAATAGGTATCAATTAGTCATTCAAGTGAGCAGCAAACATAATTTGTGAATCCACTGCAATAGTGAAAACAATCAAAATCATGTGCTAAATGATAAATAGCAACTATTTACAATAATTCCTATGATGCATGCCAATTTTCAAAACTGTTCTATAATTTTATTATCATTTTTGTTTCATAGCTTGGAAAAAAAGCTTAGCAAGACAATTAATGTATCATTCACCGTGTATACATCCAAAAATGGTAACATAGAATAGAAATTTCAGTTGGAAGGGACCTACAATCGTCATATAGTCCAACTGCAAAATCTGACCAAATCCAAAAGCAGCTATTTAAAGTGTTTGCATTTTCATGGATCACCTCTATGTTTCATAAACAATCCAGATCATAAGTCTTAACTCAAATTTAATTTTGATCACTCCTATAGGAAAAATATTTAATTAGACATAGCAATACTAAGGTAGTTGGTCTGGGATATTATTAAACATAACCATTCATAACAAAGAGGAGGAAAAAAAGTTAAATTATATTGTATGCTCCTGTTTCTATTCTGTATTGTTTATGAGAAGGTCAAGTCCTCATTCAAAAAAATTCTCTCTCAGAAGAACTGATGGGCAAAAGCTGATAGGTAAAAAAATGTGTGAAAAAAAATGAAACACACTGACACACTATTAAATCCTTAAAGATAAGCACAGACTGATATCAGAAACTGATAAAAGACTCTGACTAGTATGATAAATACAGCAGCACTTAAAGAATTCACAGGAATTCCTGAATTGTCTGGGTATGCCAGGCAACATAGGGTATCCATATTCTATACATTGAAGTAGGAGTGCTAGAATATCTAAGGGGAGGGGAAGTGGAGAAGGCTGAGAAGGTTCAGC
>NW_010260186.1:10076-12575 GCF_000690775.1 Eurypyga helias
GAAAGATGCCTCTTCTAGGCAATATTAAATACAGAAAAGGTCAACATTTTTGGCATTGAGGCCAAACCTAAATGAGAAGGGTTCAGTACTCTGCAACCCCTGTAATATGCTGTCAACTCTTTAGCAGCTAGAAAAGATGTTATCAGTAGAGGCAAGAACTCAGAGGAATGTTCTTGGAGGCTTAAGGCAGACAAAAGAAAGGAATAAGATGTCACTTTATTTTATTTCTTTTTTTTCCCTGAAGTCAAGAAGATATAGCAAATACACAAATTATATAAAATAGGTGCCTGAGCAGAAAATTTTACTCTGAAGGGAATGAAAAACAAAAGATACCCTGTGAAACAGCCAATCAGTCCATCAAAATCTCAACCTTCCAGTCAGGATGCCAGTGACACGCAGCATTAGTTGGTATAAACATGTGACTGGCCATGTGGTTTTCAGATACGATGGTCTAGTCATAGTAAGTGGAGAAGTGGAAAGATGATGCAGAAGAACGTGAGACAGAATTAACCATGCCCTGCAGATCTGCCCTTCTGTGTAGCCTTCCGTGAAAACCCTATATTTAAATGGCAGCCCTTTGCAAGCCTGGAGATATAAGGCAAAGGTAACACTGCCAGCCCATTCTCTTTAGCAGAGCATGCCAAAGTGTCTTGGTTCAAGCAAGGCTCACTGAAAGAAGCAGCAATCATGACAGCTGCTTTATTAGGATAATAATCATCCTAATTATAGAAAAAGATGTATTTTTATATTGTCTAGTTAGCACAAAAGTGGCCCAGGGTCTGGAACTATATTTCAGCCACTGCCCTTAAATGGACTGCATAGTAGGTTACAACAGCTAAACCTTTGCTTCTATTTTATTGCCTCAGTCACAAGGTTTTAAGCTCTATTTATACAAGTGGTTTGAGTTATAAAACACACATTATTACTTATAAGTAATTGAAAATAGCCTCCCAGACAAACAGAGATCTGGCCACCTGAACTGTAAGTTTGCCTAGCAAAACTATAATTTGATAGGTGTGCGACAAATGGTAGATATCCGGCACTAATTCTTGTGCATGTCATTTGATACAAAGATGTAAGGAAAACAGTAGCAGAAGTATACACAGTTATTTCGAGTTTAAGTCCCTAGGAAAATTATTGGGAAATTGCAAATGTCTCCCATTAACTTTTTAACTTTATTAGTATGTTTTCAATTTAGCTGACAAGCTCCTCCCTTGCAGGTCCTCCAGGAATGTGTAGAAAAATAAGGCACTTGATAAAATGTTTCCATGCAGAATTTGGTTTCAGCTATGCAATAAAACGTACACACTCGAGGGCAGACTTAGGCTTCTTCCTCTTTAGGCTGGTGGAAACTGAAAACATTAGAGAAAAAATGCTTTGCCCTCCTAAAGGTAGGTTGTTCGGGTTTTTTTTTTAATAATACACAGGACATCCCTAAGGAGAAGTATGTATGGAAGCTAAAATTTGAAAGAAGAAAGAAAAATAATCACAATAAAAGGGGTAAAGATATTTCTAAGTCTTCTATCAACAAATAACTCAGGACTTATTCAAAAATGCCACTGAATTCAAAGCAAATCATTTAAATCAAACTGGACCTCCTTCTAACACAGGAATAAGTACATCTTGAGTAAATTGAATAAGCCTGTCCCAAAAGTACAGAATTTTCTGTGGCTACAGAGGATTGCAGCAGACTTGGTCATATTCTGTTTCTGCCAAGCCTAGGTAACATTTTGAAAGTTAACTGAGTATCCTTGAATTCTCACTCCTTGAACAGACTTAGGCACTTCAGAAATTTGTACTCCATACTTCTTTCCAAACCACTTTTGTGTGTTTCACTCCAACATATGCCCTTTAAATTGTTGCCATGAGTGCACTTTGTACTGGAATGCAGCTGGCAGCCGGCAGCATAAATAGCTGCTCTGCTTAATTACAAAAGGAACGTTGATTTCTTTTAGACTTCCAGCATCATCAGTATAAAAATCCGGTTTCAGAAAATTTCAAGTTCTGAACTTTACATATTCATTTAAATAACTCCCAGTATGTATCCTAGCAGATGAAGCACGAATTTAAGATAAATGTCAAAAAACAGTATTTGTGTTTTCTTTGCTGCAGGAGTGGCTTTCAGTAAATCCTACGGTAATAGAGCTAAATCTCTATAGTCATCATGGTTGCATGGTGTGCTAACAATGGTTTTAAGCAGAACTTCCCTTCAACTCCAAACAAAAGCCTGCTTTCAAATTTTTGTCACGATATTCTCTACCCCAATTAATATGGCCCTCCATGAATATTGCAAGCTGTGCTATAGAAAGGCGACCAGCTAAATCTTAGAACATCTTGGAAGGGAAATGCTGCTGTTACTACCTTACAGACAGCTGGACGAAGTCAGGGAACAAGCTATATCCCCTTACACTCTCCATCAGATCATATCGAACACCACAGAACTGACTTCACTTATTTCCTTAACTCATGCTCTATGTACTTGTCATGGTTTAACTCTGG
>NW_010260187.1:0-216 GCF_000690775.1 Eurypyga helias
CCCCCCCCCCACCCGCGCGGGCCCCCCCCACCACAAACCGGGGATGGGAACTGGGGCTACTGGAGCCGGTGATGGAAAAGGAGGGACTCAACTTGGAGATGGGGGGTTGGTGTTGGATCTCTCACCTCACGGTGGGATTTGAGGTCCCCTCGAGGTGCGGGGGGGACAGCGGCTGGCCCGTCCCCTTCCTGCCCTTTGCCCAGGCTGGGGGCCCGC
>NW_010260188.1:0-14582 GCF_000690775.1 Eurypyga helias
CCTTTATTTTACGGCTCTTTAGCGGCGGTAGGACAGAGCTGCGTGGGTTACGCAAAACCCCCAAGACCGAGGAGGTGGTCCCGCTTCATGGACGTGAAGCGGTTTATCTGCTCTTCTCAGCTTTGCGGTTTTTCCACGTGTAGCTTTTTGTACGTCCTGTTGGACCTCATCCCAAGCCTCCACAGGCAGCGTGAGGCCAGCCCTCAGGGCCAGGTTCTCCAACGTTCTTTAGCAAAGAACTGCTCCTCCGCTGCTGGGTGTTGAGCTCGCCTTGCCTCGAGTGGGTGCCGAGAGCCCCGCAATGTCCTGATGTGCTTCGCTTCCGATCCAGCAAACGGAGAATCTCCGTTCGGAGCTGGTGTGGAAGCGGCCGCAGGCTGGGTCTGTGTGCACACGGTGCACCGGGACCCTCGGAGATCGGAGCCCTGTTGCTTTACACTGAAAATGCAGTAAGATTAATAATGTATTTTTTAATATGTGTGAAGAGTCGTCCTCAGGGTACAAACCAAGAGTCGTCCTCAGGGACGACAAACCAAGCCCCTTCTCGTTTCCTGCCGTATTTACGGCACATAAATTTAAAAGCATGCACAGCACTGAAAAAACGTCTGCGTGCTTTATTTATTTAGTGCCAGTATGAACGTTGTGTGTTACTGCAGATACACCCCGGGAAAGATTTCTCTTTCTTCTCTCGGCGGTAAGGCCGACTGCTCAGCAACGTAGGCGTTTGTCTGCGGGCAGAGACCTTCCCGAGTGGGAGCACTGCTCATGGGTCGTGGGCAAATGCAATTGAACAAGGACAGGACAGAAGAAGGAGACTCAAGAGCAGCTTATCCGAGAGGTGCATAAAATACTGCGGTGTTTCAAGTATACAGGACTGACTCTTGCTTTTGAGAATAAATAGAACACGGTATAAAATGTTACTGGTAGTGTTCCTTATCATATAACCCTGATTGATGGACAGGCAAGTGTAGAAGTTCTGTGTCTCTGATTTTGAAAATTGACAAATAAATGAATAATGGAAGAAAATGCAATTTTAAAAAAGCTTACGTAGAGGGGAAAAAACCCCTAACCTCCAAACTCGTCTGTGTTTAGTGCTGGAAACCAGCTCAAAGCTGAGGGACATAAATGCCAGGGCAAAATGTCTGCTCTGATCCCATCGATTTTCGACGCCAGCATGTATGTGAATCCTGAACCTTGATTTGAGGTTTGCAGCTTTGCCGTAACGCTGCAGTAGTGCGAGAGTCCAGCATCCCAGAATTAAAGGCTTTCATACAAGTGCCGAGTTCCGTATTTCGGTGCCACGTGTACAGCGCAGACGGGGGAAGTCCTTTGTTGTGGTACAGCGCGCATCTCCCCGCGAGATCGCGGCCGCCTCGGTGGCATCTGCAAACCGCTGTGTGGTAGTGAAGGAGGCTGCCGCTCTAGTTACCTGGTAGCTACAGGCAAGCCTGGCTCGACAGCCTGCGCTGGACAAAAGCCCTAGCAATAAGCTGGAAAAGAGGAAATAAGAATTATTATTCATGTGTGTGTGGAGGGGTGAGGAGGAAATGGGGTCTGGCCATGTGGCTCTTGGGAGAGCAAACTTGGAGTGAGGAAACTTGGAGTATCACTGCAAATTGTATGAAACATTTTTAAGCATAGAATTCTGAAATGGTAAATCTTTGCGTTCACCTCTTCTTCCTTCTGCCTCTCTCCCGAACATGTCCATAAAATGTATCTGACTGGTTCTTCCCTACGGACAGAGGTGTTTCCTGCTAGAGCTTACCGAGTTTGCTACGCTTGGGCACGTATGGGTTCCCTCAGGTTCCCGCTCATACCAGTGGGCCCTGGTTTGGGTGAGGACTTGGGGCCTGAGCTGTGGGTCACTGAAGCAAACCCAGCACGAGGCTGGTGTGTGGATCATCCGCACCCCAGGCCCTCCTGGTTCTTTTGGTTTTCCTCTGCGGACGGGAGGAGCTGAAGTTGCGTGCACTGCTGAGGCTGTTACAAACCCAGACGGTGCGTGCGAGGCATGGGGTGGGATGCGTTCAGGAGGGTTGGCATCCCTCCATCTCTGCCCCCGACCTGGTGCTCTGCTCTGCTCCTCGGATCTCCTTGTTCTGTAAAAATAAGATCGTGCCTATGAGGATGAGACTGGCCTTGTAGCGGGGGCTCTGGGGGGTTGATAAAGACTGCCAGGGAGGAGCATCATGTTTTCGTGGGATTCTGGAAGCTGAGGGTTCAAGAGAAATGCCACTTGTCCTGGGATGTGTAATATGGTTATACATGTTGGCAGTAGCCCTGATACAGAGCTCTACAGTCTTTCCTTGTGCAGGAAATTAATTGCTTACTCCTTTCATGCACATTTGAACCCTGAAATGGCTGTGGCGTTTTCAAACATGATTTTTTCACTGGGATGAATTGTGGCACTGCAGCAATTGCGTTGCCTCTAAAGTTCTTTGATTTTGCTCTTGCATATCCTTGAAAAGCTGCCTGTGCTTTGTGGGAGGGCTTACATCCTTCTCTTCTGCAGAGCTTTGTGTCAGTACTCTGACTGCCAGGTTCAAGTCGTACTAGTACTGGAACTGTACGGAGCAGCAAAATATTTGCCCAGCCAATATAATACTGCCTGTTCCAGGAAGCTCCAATAGCTGCCTGTCTTTTTTCCTTCCCAGTGAGGACAGAAATCACTCATCATCATCATGATCTAGAACTAGATGATCTTTAAGGTCCCTCAACCCAAACCATTCTCTGATTCTATGATCATCATTTAGCTTAATAATTTGCAGTCAACTTCTGTACATCCTGCAGTTAGTAGAACTATGATTCTGTGAACGGTAATATGGCATCTGAAATGGACATTTTGTGCCCCACTCTAAGCACTTCTGATTCCATGAAGTACGTGTTGCTAACCCTGAGAGCCCTGGGTACTTACCAGCTACCACCCTGCTGAAAAAAGGGTGCGTGGTAACGGCACCCCTTCCAACAGCCCGTCTGGGCATTGCCCGGGCAGTGCTGGCCGTGTCCCTTTGCTTCTGCTCGTCACTGCTGCCAGCTCTACGAGTCTGTTCAGACCTCAGGTGCCCGGCTGGTCGTGTCCCTTCAACACGAGGCCATAATCCACCCACCAAACTCTGCCCAGCGCAGGTCAGATGTCCGAGTTGTATGTGTGGGTCTGGAAGAGGGGAACAGGGCTGCGGTGGAGGACAGGGCTTGCAGTGGACAGGAACCCGCTTTCCTTCCCGCCTGCCTGCAGCAGGAGATGCCGTTGCATGGGGAGGCCGTATGTGTGAGTGCTGTGCAGACGCGGATACAGAATATTTAAGGGACTTCCACGCTAGCGCAGGGTTTTCGAGGCTCAGAAGTTGGGTCTGCTTTGGAGGAATGTGTGTTACTACCCATGTTTTTAAGGTTATATTCCTTTTTCTCTACCCTTAAAAAAAATTTAATTCCCCTTACAATCAGGTATGTTAAACAGAAGATGCGTTTCTTCCTCTGGGCTTTCAAATTGGCACTTTTTCAGTGCCACAGAGTTATTGTGTAAAGCTTTAACAAAATGCCACAGGCTGAACCCTGGGCCTTGTGCAGAGGGGCCAGGCTTCTCAGCCCTGCTTCCGCCTTTTTATCTGCGCTCCTGCCTGCCGGGTCTGCGGTGAGTCGCCAGCCGCCGGCTCCTGGGCTCGCTTGGAGCAGCTCGTGTTGGAACGTGGCTCTCCCGATCTGCCTCTTCTGCGAGTGTGGGCTGGCAGGTCTCCAGGAAGGGCGTGTGTGTCTTGGCCAAAAGCTGGCGGTTTAAGGAAATGCATGGTTCCTAATCTACCATCAGAAAAAAGCAAATATGCAGGCAATTTAGCAAAGTGAAAGTGCAACCCCCTGGGGAATGTGTAACTTGTGCTTCGGGGGCGTTTTGAATGCGTAGCCATGTTCTGTCTTAAATCTTTGGCCACTTGGCATTTTACTATCTTTAGGCTGGATCAAGAGCAGATGTGTAGACTTTATCTGCTGAGGTTTTCATGTCCCTCCAAATCCTTTCTGGCTGGTGTTTGTAGGCTTACGGTAAGTCGGCGCACAAGCAGAGCTCCTGCGTGGAGAAGTAGCTAATTCCCTGTCTAAGCTGATATTGCATGTGGAATTTTCTAATTTGCTGGCAGCGGGCTCAAGTTGTTACTGAAGAGGTGGTTTTTAAAGTTGGCCTTGAGACCAAAGGATGTCCTTATGGTGGTTTTGCCATCTGTTGGTGATACACGGAGGAGAACTTTTTCCTTCTCGTTATTTGCTGCACCGTTTCTGTGTATGCGCTAAGGCTGGAAACTGTAGATTAAAACTTCCTATTAAAAAATGAGAAAAGGGAATTTCAGTTTTTATCACCTAACTCTTAGAAATAATTCATAAAACCTAGATAACTGGATTTTTTTTGTCTTCTAATCCGCCGAGATGATATGTCCCTCGCAGGGAAATGCACCGCTGCAAAATCCATCTAAGGCAGCATCATGTGTTTCTCATGTGTTTGTTTATGATGGTTCTGGCCGTAGGCAGAGTGGGAAAAATTTGGCTTACTGATGAATTTACTGATGTGTTGTGCCAAATATTTGCCATACACATGTCAGATAAATTGCTTGGATCTTGCTATAGGAATTCTCCTCCCCTGGTGCACTGCTAACAGCAGTTCCTGGGCTGGTGTCTCATGCCTGGGGATAAAGAGGGGGTAGGTGTGGGGTGACAGAAATATTGGCAAGCTGTTGAGGTACATCGGTGGTGGGATCGGTCACAGCTGGAACCAGGTCTGTGTCGAGATGCCAGACAGGAATCGGGAGCTACGAAACAGATGCCAGAAAGTACAAGTGCCTGCTTAGATGTTAGGCTTGGGTGCAGCTCTTGCTGGGCTGCATTTGTGAGCTTTTAAGGTTAGCAAAATCAAGGAGGATTGGAAATGACTGAGCCTGTTGCTTCCCCAGGAGATGCCACTTCTTGGGAGCTCCCTTTTTGAATCGCAACCACCCAACCTCTGTGGAAGTGGGAGAAGCCCACAGTTGTACCCCGGAAAAGGAGGGATGGGTGGATGTCAAAGCAGCCCCTGTGTTTCTGGTGGGCAGAGGGGCGTGCTGGGCCCATCCACGCAGCAATACATCGTGCAAGAGTGTTCCTGAGCTTTATCTTGCTGCCTTGAAATGCCACAGCACGTAGTAGGGCTGCTCCCCGGCAGACAGGCTCCGTGACACAGGGCCCGCGCATCCCCTCCTCTTGTTACGAAATTACTTCATAAGCTTTGTAATCCGCCTTGGAGGTGATAAGTGTCGTTATCTCTGCTATAAATGAAGCTATCACAGTTGTCCGCTTCTGCGGCAGGGATGAAAGGTCTGAGTTTCCTCCTCTCTTATCAGGCACCTGTTGCGCGTATCCAGACATTACTCACGTCCTTCAAGTCACATCTCGTTTTGCTTAATTAACACCGACTGGGCTTCATTTCCTTCCTTCCCTTGCACTTCTGCTCTGTGGCTGTACCTGGCTTTGGAAAAATTCAGTGCCATTTTTGAGTTGTTTTCAAACAAGGAATGGAAATTGGCTTCAGCTTTGGGGACATCGGCTCATGAAAAATGAGAATATTTCAGTCTGGAATAAGGGATGCTCTTGACCTGGTGCTGCAGCCACGGTCCGTGGTGGGAGATGCTGTGCCGGTTCCTTACGAGTGGTTTAAAAAACCAAAATGAAGCAAACCTGAACAAAAGTTTGGGCAGCAATCACCACGGTTGCAAAGTTGTGCTCAAGAAGTGGCAAGCCCTCCGTCTCGGATGGCTTTGGCTCTGAGGACTGAGCTGGGTGTGCCCGGGGGTGGTGGAGAGCTGTGCAACACGTTCCGAGGCAGCTCGGGGTGGTACCCAGGGGAATGTTTTCCACAGCGTGTCCCCTGTTGGTTATTTTTGGGTGATTTCTAGCATTGATACCTGGTAGCAGCCTGTGCGTGCAGGGTTGGAGGTGGGAGCCGTACGGCCAGCACTTTTGCTTGCTGCAGTAATTCATGATTCACTCTGGTGATTTACTTCAGCTTTTGATAACTACTGACCTGGTTTTACACGAATAACTTGGTGTTTATGAACAACTGTAGCTGAACCTACACCGTTAACTAAACCGTGAGCTCAGCGAGTAGGGTAAAAGTGCATAACATGTAAAGCGAAAGGTAATGAGGAGTTTGGAAAGATGGTCTATGTGAGGAGGATGGAAAATGGGACTCTTCAAGGGGGGAAGGAGAATCCTGAACGTGCAAAGAGCCTCCAAGGCAAAGACTGTGCCTGTCCTTCCATATCCCATCAAATCACTCGGGGTTGGCCCTCTCTCCTGATAAGACCCACCCAAGCTCTCTTTTCTTTGCCTGTTTCTTCCTTTGCTTTCACTCATGTTTGGTTAAAAACAAGAAAAAAAGTTAATCCTTGTAGCTATCCAGTCAAAAATCAACATCAGAACTGACCTTTCTTCTTCACTCAAGGTGCGTCGCTTGCCAGAATAACAAATTGGCCAAACAGCTTCCCTTGTAAAGGGATTTTCATAAGCTGTCGTTAAGGTTGAGTGATTTCACCACTCAATGGCAAAAAAATATTTTACTGTTTTTTCTTATGCGCTTAAATCTCTCTCTATAATGTTTACCTTATTCTTCAGCATAATATTTACCTTCTAGTTCAGCATGTTGGGTGCCTACCATAGGACTGAGCAGGACCACGTTATTTTACCTCTAATCCCAAAGAATGTCCAGCTGCTCAGTACTGAAGTGACAGGATGATGCTGGAACAATTAAATCTCTGGACGCCTGCTGGCACTGATGCACTAAAATTCCTAGCTAGGGATTATTGGGATGATTCTGTTTTAGAGTTGTATATGAAGGGTTTTTTTAAGGATCAGGTGTTATACTTGCTTGAGTTTTACAATTATATCTGACTTGTCTGGCAACTTTATTTGCACCTGAGTGTACCATCTTTTGCATTTGTTTTTTCAAAGTTTTCCCGGTTTGAAGATGTTTTCTAATTAATTCTTGCTGTGTGTTGGCTGTCTCAGTCTCAAAATCTGAACTCAATGTATCAGTGCAATTTGCTATCCACTGGGATAAAAAATTCCATCAAGGTAAATGCAAATTGTGAAGTTGTTACCTTTACCAGAATACAGATTTTTAGACTGGCTTGTTTGCACAGGCGGAAATCCTGGGGTAGAGACCAGGTATGGCCTGGTTGTAATGAATAAACAGGATTCTGAAGCTGCTGTGATCGTTCCTGCTGTCCAGCTGTCAGAATAACAGTGGTTGTTACCAGGCAGAGGCTCTGTAAATCAACATTATGGATTTTTTTTCCCATGGTAGGCTCCAGGTCTGAAACTGGATCCACTCGGCCTCCGTGGAAGGGCTGTGGGTTATTGGCCGATCTGCAGGACTCAGCCACCTGATAGTAGAGTGGTGAGGGCCCTGTGGGAAGTATTTCCAACTGTTTCTGATCAAATGGATCATCTGAAGGGCCATAAATGGTGAATCTTCCTATTTTTTTTCTGACTATTTATTTATGGTTCAGGTCAATAATCTCCAGAAACACAATTCTGCTTACAAATGAAATTCCTGGGCTGAGTTCCCAGGCGTTCCCATGTGACTCGAGCGTTTTTAGCAACTAAGTGAACAAACGCAAACATATTTTCAGGGCAGTGGAAGTGTTGCTATTCGCATTCTCTCCGAGCGCCTGGGAGCCCTGGCCCCGGGTCTCCTGAGTGCGACAAGGAGGAGGTCCCTTCTGCAGAGCATCCCTGGGGGGGTTGTGCAATCAAAGGGCTGGTCTGCTCAGGGCAGGCACAGGGACGTTGGCCATCCTGCAGCTTCATAATGCCAACACGATGATTCCTCTGTCCCATGTCCCCACTGGGCCCGTGGAGCTTTGTACCTGCTGTGTGGGGATGCAGGAGCACAGGGGGCTGTGGGGCACCCTGGCTCTGCTCTCCCAGGCTGTGATGGTGGCATTCAGCCCAGAAAGTTTTAATCAATCTGCTCCTGAAGTACCTCAGATCATATAAACCCTCCCTGGGCCTGCTCAAGGTGTTGCTCTTGTCCCTTTTGTCACTGCCCCTTTGGGCGAATCTGCCCAGCTGCTGCCAGATGTGGCCCATGCCCCAGATGGAGGAAGGTGATGATCTCCCAGCTTGGCAGAGCCGTTTGGCTCTGTCAGGTCTGGAACAGCTAGGGATCATCTTTCCAAATGGATTTGTAGGCTTGTGATAGTTGCTGTATGTGTATTTTAAATGCGAAGGAAGCAGCGATGCTGCCAGCCTGCTACCTGCTGGCTCACCTTGCCCAGAAGCCCCTCGGTTTACTTGTCACTAAGAAAATGAATTTTCACCCGGAGGAAATTGTGTTCCCTGGCAAACAAAGCAACATTATGGAAAAGTACCTATCCTAAAAGTCATAGGGACTATAAAGCAGTGCTTTACGGGCCTTTTGGTGTTTGTATTGCTATAGCAGGACAGTTTGATCCTGAAAAATCCAAGTATTGGGATTGTTCTTGCTTCTGCAAAACCACTCCATAGAGAGCTACAAATTATTGACAGCAGCCTGAAAAAACGCTGCATCCTTCCCTGAAACCCTCGCTAATACTCAGTTATATTTTAAATAAAAAGCTGTAACTCTTTCCTCAAAAGCCACACCGTTTTTCACTGCAGGACTCCATTTGAAAATGATGTAATTAATGAATGGCAAAGCAAACACTTAAATTTCCACTTTTGTTGCACATATATCACAATGAAGTGATCCAAAGCAGACAGCAAATCCATTTTTTTTGGCCGGAATAAGTTCTATACCTTCCACCTGATACAGACAGGCGTACTGATCTCTAATAGCCACACTGATTTAGTTATATCAGCATGAAAACTTGAATAAGCTACTGTTACACTCTTTATCTTCCCTTCTGTAGAATTGAGCTTTCCCTGAAAGAAAAAAAAATTACTGCAGCAAAATGATCTCTGAGCTCTCTTCTGTTAAATAATCTGTTTTCAGCTTCAAAATGCTTTTTGGGGGCAATTAATTTTGATTTGTTAGGTCAGATGTTGGGGCTGTGTCTTTAAAAAGAGCTCAAGTCCTACAATGCAGATGTGTAAATCACTTGAACTTACAACTGTTTGATTGCCAAGGCACCGCTAAGGTTTCTGTCCTGTTGCATTTCTGGACTTCAGTTTATGAAACTTGTAGCAAAAAGGAACCTATTTCATTCCAGCGTAGCTACTGCGGTAGGTCACGGTATTTCTGTTCAGCGATGTCTGTGCTTTCCAAGGTTAAGGTTTGAAAGGCAGACGTTCCACTGGAGATGGTGGCTGTGCTGGTGGGAAACAATTGGGTGGTTTTTGTATACCATAAATCCATTCAGTATCGTCGCTCTTCGCTCTTTCCCCAGGTGTGGTGGTGATTAACAGCATATTTTAACCGTAGCTCCTTTGTGCCCTGTAACCCTCGTGTGGTTTGATGTGGTTCCTATGATTCTATTTCCATCCCCGTGCTGTCACTTTTCACTGATTTTCATGGGATGTGTCTATAGGACACGTATCGCAATAGAAAAGGATGAAATGTAACATTTCATCAATGCTCTATAACTTGTGAAATAAGTTGCAAGCTCCAATATTCCTCCAAGTTAAAGTTCCTTCAGGAAAGTAACATTGCTGAAGCACCTGGTGAGGTTTGTTCCCAATTAACGTGGAGTGGGACCTTCCAAGCAGGTTGATGGGTGGGTGTTCCCCTCTGGATCGCTCTGGCCAGGTGACGGGCAGCTTTGCTCTTGCTTGCACCTTGCCGAAGGAAAGCCTTGGGCAACACGTACATCGAAATACATACAAAGAGGTCCCAAGGAAATGTCCCACTTCTCCTTCCCCATCCTGGGAATGGCCGGAGCGGGATGCCTGTGCCCCTCCACCTTGTCGCTTGCCCGATGAAGGCTCTGCCTTTCCCAAAGGGTTCTCCAGCTGTATCTGGTCTAATAGATGATCTCGGCTCTCCCAGCCAAGCTGACTGTGGCACGCAGTACAAAGCGAAGCCCTGCAACTCGCTGCTGTCCATCGGGGAGTGTTCCCAGCTCAGCATCTGGCCGGCGGCGGCTGGGGGAGCCCTGTGGAACCCGTCGAGTTGAATTTACAAACAAGGAATCAAAGCAGCCCAGGCATTTTTATTGTCACTGGTGGTTCTGCTCCCTCGCTCCGAAGGGCTGGTGCAGCAGGGAGCCCTCGGCCTTGGGGGGCTGTGGGGTGAGTTGGGCACCCGCGCAGGCAAGGGGGTGCTCATCTCTGCCACAGGGTCAGCCCCGGTGCCCTTTTGCTCCATCCCTCCCGCATTTACTCTTCCATAGGCTATAGCAGTGGATTAAAATTAACTCGGCCCTTCCCTCTGAAGTATTGCTGGGCGTTATGGAGCCACATACTTGTGTATAATTACCATATTCTAACACTTAAATGTTTTCCTGACTAATTTCCTCCTGTCCCTGCTTTGAAAATACCCAGATTATATCCATTAAAAAGTTATAGACTGGAAAATATATGATTTCAAAGGGGTTTTTTTTAACACTTAAAACCCACTTGTCTTTGTGGCCTTAACCTGTTACCTGTCACAGAATTACTGGGGTTTAGTGTTCTTTTTTTTGTTGTTGGTGGTTTTTTTAAAAACCCCAAACCACCAAAAGCTGCAAAGCCACAGCACCCCTAATGGTGTATATCAGGATGTTATGACAGTTCTGCTGGACTCAGCCCAGCGATCTGCTCTGTCAAAATACCCATCAGTTCCTGTAGTTCTGCCTAATTAATGGTGCAGTAATGTGGAAACTTTAAACAGCAACGGGAAGAAAAGTGAATGTTGAATGATTTGCCTTTAGTGGATCTCAATGCCTTGGTTTTTTTCGCCTTGCTTTGTTGCTCATGAGGTCTTTTTGGTCACCTGTGTGTTCTTCCTTCCTGCTGTTACTGGCACTTTTCAGAGCTTTTCTTTCATCCCACAAGTCGATGATCTCTTTGGTGGCAGAGATGAGGCTAAAGATGAACAGGCTGGGCAACAAATTTCAGGCAACATATTTCCTCAACACAGTAATTAGGAGGGCAGGCGGGGAAGCACCGTGTCGGTTCTGGGTGGACGGAGGGAGGATTGTGGCTCAGGACCCTGGCTGCATTTGGAGAAACCCCAGTACAGCAGAGCGGGGTGTATGCGAAGCCCTTCGGCAAGCCACCGCCTTTTGGGGTGGTTGGTTTTGTGTTGCTTTGCCGAAGGAAGCCGTTAAATATTTGAATGCAGTGTTGTCTTTAAGGTTTGGAGGAGGATGTGCCGAAAGGCAACACGCGGCGCTGCGGTGAGGGGTGCTGGCAGCTTGGGACGAGCTGGGATTTGGAGCTGCCGGCTTCAAGTCACCTCTCCGCAGGCTGCAGTCCCTTCTCAGCCCTTCCCAGCAGCAGTGTCTCCAGGCCAGCCGTGGGCATCTCTGATGGCGTCTGGCTTGCCATTGCCCTCGTCTCACTGCCAGGCCGTTTTCTTACTTATCAGGATTTTCCCACACCTCGAAACCTGTGTCCTCTGCTGCAGCTTGGTGCAGTTACATCTTGTTCAGTTCCCACTTGCTAATTAATGTAACTAATTCATGTTCAGTTAATAACATCCTTTTGTTTCTGTCTCTCCTTAGCTTTCTATTCTTTGGGTAAAGCGTCCTCCTGAGCCTCATTTTCCTGCTGGGATGGAGTGAAGGGAGGCTGTAGAGTTTGGAACACGAGGAAGGGTCGGCTTCTCTTTCAGATCTTTTAAATAGCAGACAGTAAACAGGATGTAATTGTTAAGAAAAGCCCTGCACAGACCCTGATTCAAAGAGGGTTTCTTGCCCAGGGCACCCTGCCTTGGTATCAAAGGGAACCCCCACCCACTGATGGCTCCAGCCCAGGGCTGTGGTGCCGGTGCCGTCGTGCCCTGAGACTCGGGAGGACGCGAGGCTGAGCGAGTGGAGTTTGCTGATCCTGTTTTACGGTGTTTTGGTTAGCTTAAAAATATTTTGTTGTGAGAAACTCCAGATGGATGTGAATGTTCTCAGGGGTGGAGGGAAAAAGGGAAGGGAGAAAGTTAGTCATCGTCCTGGCAGGTGAGAGCCCTTGAGGACAAGCGCTGGATGATGCACACGGGCAAAAATAGCCCGAATTTCAAATGTAATGGGATGTGACGGTCAAGTTCCTCCAAGGGAAAATGCTCTCAAGTCCTTGTGCACGTCTTCGCAAACGTGCTGCTGCACAGCGCAGTGTAGGAGCTCTTCTTATCTGTGGATAAACGGGAAATGTTGGGGAAATGGAAAACTAGAGAAGAAAAATTGATGTAAAAATATGTAAGGGCTTATTGGCCCAGGGTTGTAGGAATGATGAGATTTATATTTCAGTCCAGTCTAAACCCCCACTTTCTCAGTTTAAAAGTGAGGTCTCCTGTCCTGTATACTAATGCTTTCCAAGACTATGGAGTTATGTCTGATACACTTTGAGTGGAATGTTAGAAGGGAAATGTAGGTATTTTGACCTGTTTATTCACTGGTTTTAGAAATTACTTTTCATTAAAGTACATGTTGAAAGAGAATTTCACCTCAAAACTTGTCTTCATTATCAAAGTCATTAGAAATGGAATGGTTACAGTCTGGAAATGACCCTGAATTTTCATAAATCAAATTTTGGTGCCCTGAATTGTCAGACAAGTTAAATTATGGCAGTTGATCTGTTAATTGATATCCCTGACAGCTTGGCAGCTGAGGGGAGAGGGCATCCTCATCATTTTTTGTCATATCTAGACAAATTCAGTGATATGAATAATAAAATGATGTGGATTCGTCCTGCTGTTAATACCCCTGGGGTATTTCAGACAGGAGCCCTCGTTCAGCTGCCGTGGGCTCGGCTGGAGGGCCCTGACGCCGGAAGCTCCCAAGGGTGCAGGGAAGGTTTTGCTGTTTTCTTCAGCCATTTGCAGGGATGCTTGTAGTGTAGTGAAACTAGAGGTTGAATGGAAACCACCACCTTCCTCCAATTCTCTTTTCTGCCTCCCGAGCAGGTCCCTAGCACCAAGCTACTTCTTTTTCTAAAAAAACCATACTTTGGGGGGATGTCGCGTGTCCCTTTTTTTGTCCCAGGCGCTCTTATTAAGCCTGAAATAACGTGTCAAAGATGCTAATTCTGCTGTGTGCAGCAGGAACCTAGTGAAACTGTAAGGATAACCCTAGCTAGGGCGTGTCTTGCGCTTGCACGCTCTGCTGATGCCTACGGTGTGCCTGTGTTAGTAATGGCGTTTCTTTTGTTACTCCGCATTTGATGATCTTGGAGCTTACAAACAGGAATTATTTAGTGCGGATGCTCCAGCATCCCAAAAAGTGCTTCATGTTTTGTCGGTAAGATATTTGTCTCAGGCGTGTTCTGGACGTGGTTTATCCCCATTTAAGGTTTTCGTGCCTTAGGGATTGGATAGACTTTTTTTTTAATGGAACAGTGTGTATCTCCAGTGGAAGTGTTTTTGTTTTCAAAGTCAAACAGCACATTGTGGACACATGGAAGTGTGTGGCTTTCAAAAAACAAACCACTATTTATGGATGGTGAAACAGCTAGCGTAGGCCAGTTTGGTTTATTTTTAGCAGTGGAGAGTTCATCATTTGGTACGAGGGGATTAGGATTTGATGGACTGAAGGCTTGGAGATTTCAATTTCAGGTTTTGTCATTTGTTGCTCAGAGGTGGAAAAGCCCTGAACTATTAAACTATCATTTCTCGAGCCCTGGAATAGCAAGTTAAAATCTCCCAGGAGAAATCAGGATCTAATGCCACTCAACAGACAGGCTCAAGCTATTGCATGGTAAGCTGATCCTAAGCTTGACCTTAGCCCAAAACAAAGTCAAGTCCTGGTCTTTGGTCCTGTTAGTCACTTGTAGGCCATGAAGGAGGGTTGTTGTGATTGAAAATCTAATAAAAACTACTTTTATTATTGGTATAAAATAATATTATTAAGACAAGTAATGTTATTACTTGAAAGAGAATGCATGGCGTCATGGTCTCTATCTGCTGCTTTTTGGGGCATGTGCTCGCTCCTAATTAAAAAGTTACTGTTCACAGGCATATGTGTAGTCAGCACATGACAAAAGCCTGGGATTTAATGTATGAACAGGTTCAATTAATCCATAATTTTGGGGAGAGCAGGGCATCAGTATGATAAGATGAGGAGGTGATTTCCTACGTGCCGTTGTACTTTGGTTGTAGGACAAAGTGTTGGCTCTGTAGCTGCCTGAGCTGCCCGTCGCCGTGAGGACAACACTGCATGTGACAATGGAATTACTGTACCAACAGTGCTGGTTTCTTAACGTAAAAAAAATGCAGCAAGGAATTTTTAGCACGTTGTCATGCAGCACTCTCTGTTTCCTGGCTTGTACGTTCAAGCTGTGTAATAATATTTATATACAAATGCTGACTGTGATTTTCCACCCCGGAAAAAGGAGATGTCATTTAAAAGTGCCGTGCGTGATGTAAAGCAGGGATTTTTGACTGGCGTACTTGCATGTGGTGTGGGTGTGTATTTTAATTGTTTGACAAGAGATCATTTAAAAAAATACAACATTCC
>NW_010260188.1:14597-32097 GCF_000690775.1 Eurypyga helias
CATTTTACTCTTTAAAAGTTGCTCTTGGAAGGGAGGGGAGGTTCCTCATGTTGTCTTTCCCCTGTTCCTACCTTTTGACATTTTCTGAAAAACATTAAGGGATTAATTGTTGGGCTGAAGCAGCTCTAAGACCGTGTTCAAGCTGCGATCCAGTGCCATGAGAGCTGCAGTCATGACTAAATGCGCGTTGGCATGTGGAAGAGCATCCATCCCCCCAAAGAACCACGCTATTCAATCTCCCCGGAACTGACACCTGCGCCCTGCAAACACCCAGACTCGTCTCACTGAGTGAATGATCACATTGAGTCTCCTAAGCTTTTCTGGAGCCCGGATTTATAAACAGTTCCAAGGCAAAAATCGCTGCTTTTCGGCTGCAGCCAAGGAAACTGTTCTGACATCTTGCCAGTTACCAGCACATTTCTGATCCCGGTATCCTGGGGCCTGAGATTTCGTGTTGAAATCTCTGCTCCTAACAATCCGTTGGAGGACTGTACGTACAGAAAATAATGACCTGCCGAGCTGAGCTGTGTATGTTCATCTTCTGATCCACACTTGACCAAAGAAGGTTGGATCACAGCTTTGTTTTATCCTACTACAGTGACAGAATCCAGATGTGAGGATCCTAAATTGTTAAAGTTCCTGTTTTTCTCCTTCACAAACTCTGTGAAGCCAGGGCTGTTGTTCCGGCTGTGTAGCTCCTGGTGGAGCAGGGTCCTACACCTCCCTGGCTCTGTAATGACAGTCGTTGGGCTACAGGCATGTAGGGTGACTATGGCAAGTTGCGTTTCCAGATAATCCCTCAACAAAAACTGATGCTCTCTGTGGACAGCAAAACAGAGAATAATAAGATATTGAAATAAAAATTATGTGGCATAAAACCCCCTCTGTCGATGTGAGAGACCTGCAGGTAACCCCCTCTGGTCCCCGCACCCGGGTAGCATCCCTCTCCGGGCAGCGTTCCTGCTGCGTCTCTGTCCTCGTGGGCTTAAATCGAGGTGAATGTGGGTATTCTCCAGTTGGACATCTTTAATCCAGAAAGGGCTTCGCTGTCAAAATACTGCTGCAATGCACAGCTGGGGTATGTACGTGAGTGTTCATAGCAGGTAGAACTGGGCTGTGTCCAACGCCGTGCTCCGGGGCAGGCTGTGTGTGCTTTAAACCTCATTAACTCTGCCCTGAGCTGTGAAGCTTTAGGAATACGTCTCTGTTTAGATAAATAATCTTTAGTCTCTCATCTCCTGGATGCACTCTGGAGCCTCTCAGCGTGGTTGGATGTGGAGATGGCGGAGTGTGGTGCTGCACCTGCAAAGGGCTGATGGCAAGTGCCAACTCCTGACACTGGTGGCTTTTAGCTGGGCCCTCAGATGCCTGGAGGGAGGTACAGGTTATCCAGGGCAGTTGGAGCCCATTTCAGACATTTATGGGGTTTTTTTTGTTGTACATTTAAATTATAGAGACTGCTTGATACAGGTTTCCTCCCTTTCCTCTCCCAAAAGAGAGGAAGCACCGTACCATTTGAAGGAATGCAGTCAAGCTTGCCTTGGCCCCAGTGTGGCTTATTTTTGACAGTCCTTTTAATTTTCTTCTTTCAACTCAGGAATTCTGCATTCTGGTAATTTGTGTGCCTAGATGTGCGACTTTGTCACAGTAACAATGACAGCGTTTGTGCCCCCGTGCTATGGCAGTCCTGCAGTTTGTGTTTTCCTTGGCTTGCCTGCGGATATCTTACAAATTTTCCACTTTGTGAAGAATAAGGACACTTTGTGCTCTCAAAACAACTTCACTCATTAGTCTTTGCAGTGCTCTCCCTTTACATTGAAAGCCTGTGCCGAGCTCAGACCTGCAGTGAAATGGGTGTCGCTGCTCCTTGTACCTATTTATTTTCCTAAATCTCAAAATACCTAGCCAACAGTTTGTCTCAAAACTAGTCAGTAAAGGCTTTTGGATGGGACTGCAGGTACACAAGCACCTGCTGAGGATCAGAGTGGGAATGGTGGAGCTCCTGCAGAGGTGCTGGGAAGGGTGGGTGGGTTGTAGCATCGCGTTTTCCCAGGAACAGGTTGTCTACCTTCCTCAACAAGGGAAGGATGTGGCAGCCAAAGTTTGGTCAGCAATAGTTGTGTTGGATTTTTGCAGATGACGCCGATTCCCTTTGAAATGCTGTTTTTAATAGAAAAATGTAGAAATATTTTTATGTGTTTAGTTCAACGTATGTTAAGGAAATCCTGAAAAATACTCACCCGGATCCACATGCCAGAAATGGTCCTTAACGGAGTTGGTGGCAGAGCTGCTTGTTGCGGTGGCTGCAGGCGCAGTCGTGCTGTCGGCAGGGTTCGTGGCAGCAAACCCAGGCGAGGTCCAGGGCTCTGCCCAGCACCAGCACTCATTTGGTGGTTCTGGTACCTACTACGGCAGGCTACTCGGGTCTCATCTGTGTTGGGATCCATATTCCATGACCTGAGATGCGTGTTCTTGCATCGGTATCTATGTGGTGCTCAGGCTTCCCTGTGGAAGAACACGTGTTAAGCAACTATCCAACTTGGCAGTATTTTCAAGTCTTTCCTAGTGTCTGCCAGCAAAAACTTCTTGGTTTTGTTTAGCGAGTTCCTCACCTGCGCTGAGGAATATTTGTGAGGTCGATGAGCTACGATGCCTGCGATTTATCTGTCGGCTAATTGCTGTTTTCTCCTCCCCAGGTAACGGGGCTTAGTTCAGAGTGTGAACTAGGGGCAGAATGAGGATTAGACTGTGTAAGCACTGATGGATGTTTTGTAGGTGACGCTTTGCAGAAAATCATTCCTTTGAAATGTTGGAATAGCAAAGAACATTTTTCAGGCTTTTCAGACATAACATATTGTGGAAAAGAGGCTCAGAACAGATGTACTCATAGTTTATTCCATTTATCATATTAAACATAAAGAAAAGACAATTTCAGCTCGTTTAGTGCTTTATTAGTTCATATAAACAGCTTTTCTAATCAATGTGCATGGCAAACACAATGCTTTCATAATTGGTAGTAGGGGTTCCAAAATTAATGAGACTGTCCTTGTTTATTGTCTGGTAACAAGTCCAGACAGCTAATACGTTGGTCTAATCCTACCCTTCTCTTATTTATTCATTTTAGGATAGGAAAAATTATAGTCTTCTTTTTAAATTTTAAAGCATTTGGGGCTTGGGTTTTCCCCCCTCATCCATTTGAGAACACTCAGATCTAAATGAGAAGGGGCTGTAGAGGAAATGTTTGTGAAGGCAGGCATCTAAACTACATCGAAGGAAGTCTTTTGCTGTTGTTTATCTAGAGGTATTTATTGATTTTTTTTTTTTTCCTTCTTTTCCAATAATGCTGATGTAATTTATGGGGTGATAGAAGAGGCTGGGAGGATAATCTTACCTATAAGAGTGCAGCAATTTCCAAATAATCACCCAGGAAAAGAGAAAAGATCTGCTGATCTACCCCAGCAGATGTTTCTCATCTGGAATACAGGCCAGTTCTAACTGCTTTTTTTTGATTGCTGTTTATTTTGATGCTTTATTACACTGCCATTACCAGGAAAGAAACTGCACAGAAATCCAGCAAGATGCTATTTGGACTTTGGTAACATGTAGTCAGTAACAATTTGGGCTTTAACCCCTTTGTCCCCTTTTCCTTTCTGTTATTGTGAGCCCTGGCTTCCATACGTGCTGGTGGGTATATGTGCTGATAGCCACCATGGTTGCTGTTAAAGCACGTGAAATTTTATCGATACATTAATGCTGGTTCCCAGAGTGTAACTAATAAGGACCTGTTGGCTTTTTTTGCCACCTAGTGCTTCTGTCCCTGCATTACTGTGAAGGGCTGGTACATGCGAAGGGGAAGGAGCCGCATCCTGCAGCCCTCTCAGCCAAACCCTGTTTGATGTGTCAGAGAAGGATCTTTGCACGAGTGGAATAAACTTAAACCTCCTGTGTTCTGCTAGAGAGCGACCAAGGGCTGTGGCAAACCTTGCATGTACCGAGTGGGAAGAAGCAGGCTTATGTAGTACCTCTTGCTTTTGGGGTAATTATGATCTGGATTTTAAACCTGGCAAATCCTCCTTTATGGAACATGCTGAACTCGCTGATATTTGTGTTTGATAGGGTGATATACACGTTTCCACTGTCAACAGTGCTTCAGATCCTTTGGCTGTGCACACAGAGCATCTTTGTCCTCTGGATCAGTAGCCAGTGATGCTCTGACACACCTAAGCGATCATCCCATGTGATCAAAAATGTCTGGAAAACTAAACATAGGCAGAACCAAGAATGCCATGCCACTTTATTTCTCCAGATTTCTACGGTAGATGTTGGTGTGAGGTGAGTGTGCCCACATCCATCGCACCTGCTGGCATTTACACCCACAGGCACACACGTAATTCAAGGTGATGCTGTGCTTATGGCTGAAAACGGCTGGAATCATCTCTGTATCTGAACTGGGTGGTTGCAAGATGCCCGGTCCGACTGGAGTTGTGTGTGTTTGCACTGAGGGATGGTGGAAGCCCTCCTTTCGCCCTGCTCCTTCTGGACTGAGCAAACCCTGGGGTATAATGGAGCTGTTCTGCTCCAAAGGGGAGCAGGAAGGTGGGTGGATTAGGAAAAATTTTATATTGGTAATTTTTTTCTGCCGGGCCATACCACATTCAAGCTCCATCATTGCTTTACAGCTTACCAGGCTGCTCGCCCGTCCCTCGCTGCGAGCAGGGACCTGCTGCTGTCCGTATGTCTGTCTGCGGCTGCTGGTCCAAGGCTGCCTGGGTCAGTGCTCCGCACAGGGACGATGGCTGTGGGTTACAGCAGCAGCAACAGACTCCTGCAGTAGGTAATATATTGCCTTTTGGTACCTGGCTATGGCATCCAGACCTCCCAACATTTCATAATCCACAAATGGAAAAGTGGCACTTAAAATGAATTTATTCAGGTGGGAGCACTGTAAAACATGAAAATAAGGCTTTTGAATGGCTGCACATACATTTGAGTGTCAATGAAAAGCTTTTTATTTGGTTTTAGAGCCCGACTTTCAGAAGCCAACGTGCCTTGTGGTCTGGAATTGAATGTTATGGGTAGCAGACCGGAGCGGGGCACTGCGCAGCGAGGAAGGGTTCGCCAGTGAAGCCGCGCGCCGGCCAGGCAAGAAAACACTTGGGCACCTCGTGGGAGAGAGGGGAGGGGGAGAGATGGGTGAGGCAGAACCCAAACTGAAATTCCTTTGGGGTTAATAAAGAAGGCTTAATTTGCTCACTTAATTTCACTTTTCTTCCCCGGCGTGTGCCACGCGATGGGATCGCCCCGTGCGCCCAGGCGGCTGCTTGCCGGGCAGCGCGGGGGCATCTGCTTCGGGAGCTTGTCAGCTCCGTTCAAGCAGAGAAGCTGCCTGTACCCCGGAGACAAAGAAGAGAACTGTGAAACAACGATGGAGAGGCAGGCAGAGCGAGCAGGCGCGGTTTTCCTTTAGCTGCTTATTTTGTTTGACACTGTCCTTAAACATAAGGTCATTTTATAGCCTGCCTGAGGGCTGCCAGGCAGAGGAAGTTACCTTGCGAAGGAAGGAACTAGCCCATACTGTCTAAATATTGTCGATTGTGTACTGAATGGCTTGAGGAATCTCAATAGTAGCTCTTTGTGCCCCTGGCTGCCTCCTGCCAAAGTACTTTCCATAATTAGGCGTAAAATATATTTACATTCCTGTTGTCATTGGTCCCGGACACACACCTGTGTGTGTGTGTGTACATGTATGAGGTGCAAGCATATATATTCCTACGCACTTAGAATATGCGTTTTTGCCTTCGTGAGAACGGCCGCAGCAGCCAGCGAGGTAACGGGGGTGAATGCTTTGAGGAAATCGGGGGTTGTAACTGCGAGAGGCAGAGGAAACCCATTGGGTTCATCCCTCTGCCAAGCAGGAGTATAATCCCCGTATAGAGAGATACTGTATTTTGTCTGAATTGGGAGGTTCGGGCTGAATGCACCCTTTTAAAATTCATCGACGTTTGCATGGAAACCAGAAAAATGGGCTTAAGTCAAGAATGCAGTAGCCTCACTTCAGACTGCTCTCCGCGGCAGACGCTCGCCCGCTTACAGCCTTTCCGCTCGCGTGAAGACAAATGGTGGAGCAAAATGCTGCGTGTAGCGGCGTCGCTAGCGTATTTGTAATACAGGGGTTGATGTACAACAGCTTCCCCCTGCGCGTTTCTCCCCCTCCCTCCATCCTCCGTGATAACCAGCAGCCAGACATTGATTAGTTCAGTTTGGGGAGGGGAAAAAAAAGTTGTGCAAGACAACTGGAGACTTCAGCAAAGAGATTCCTGAAATGTGTCCAAGGGAGAACGGAGCGGTCACGTGGCGCTGGCTCTGTGCCTGCTTCCAGCTGCTGAGTTTCATTAGAAGACAGCCAAAATACATTAATTAGCCTGTGCAGGCAATGGTCTATCTCTCACAGCTGTGCCATCGGGACAGAGAAGAGGTGGTCTGTGCGATGTGTGAAGGATGACGGCTGTGATGCAACATCCGTGTGAAGATGTATCCCCTTCCTGAGACTCCCAGGAGCCCATGCTGGTGTCGGGGGGGTCATGCTGGGGTGGCAGCTTGGTCCAGATTTGGGGTGTTACCAACCTACCTCTGTAGGAAGTCTCCTCTGACAGATCTTCCCAACAATAATTTCAGTCAAATGCTCTCAGACATCAATTCCTATCTGTATGGCAGTCGGAAGAGACACTCTCAAATTGGCCAGGGTCATCCTGGCTCTTATTGGAAAACTCCCTGTAATAATTCTGCAGAAATTCAATGAAAAAATCATGCTCGGTCTAATCATGAGTTTACTTTTTCACCGGATGCTTTCTGAGCTTCCAGGCGCTTAATGGAAACACCGGTGCTCACACTTGGAGGGCAGGCCGGAAAGTCTGCGTGGGCTTGTGCGTGTGCCAGGGAGTCACTTTTTTGTCCGTCAGAAGCCTATTTCCATTATGCTTTTGTCAGACTTTGCCTTCGTAAAGGGGAATTTGGACTTTCTGTGTCAAAGTGCTCTGCAAATGTTATCCAAGACCTTTACCTCTGGCCAATGCTGTGGTTTGTACCAGGAACACCTACAAGCTGTTGACCAGGAGCGGGAATAGTAGGGCTAGTGCTCTTGCCCTTTGAGGGAAACGTCTGATTTGGTTTTTTAATTCTTTCCTCCCTCTGCATTCACCATTTTAGATGCATGCTCATGCACATGCTCTCTTTAACAGCCTGTTTTTCCTCTAACCACTTCCAGCTCCAAAACCTCTCCACATCTTCTCAGTGTAAATACATTTTAGCTTGCCTGGCGCAGGCTGGGGAGACAGAAGTGACCTTCAGCTGAGAGCAGAGCATTTGAATTTGACCTAGTTTGCTGAAGAGTGGGTTTGGAGATGGCAGGGCGGCTGCTGAGCTCTCTCTTCCCCTGTCGTCCTCTTGGTGAAGGCCCCCGGGAGCAACACGAGGGAGATGCCCTGTGCAAGTGGGAGAACAGGGCTTAAGGAGGATGAAAACCTCAAGGCTTGAGGTTTAGATGGTGTTTGGGTAGCTAAAATGCAGGCAGGCTGGGCGCTGGTTTTCTTGGTAGTGCCAGCTTTTATATTTGCAGTTTTAGGTGTTTGAATGCATCTTTAAAAATCTGCTGTAGGTTAGTAACACAAAATGCCCAACACAAAATACACATTTTTCATTTAATGCCCCAAATTTTTCTCTTTGGTCACTTTCCTCAAGCCTGATTGTGCGAAGGTAACTGCTGCGGGAGGAACCGGGCTGCGTGCCAACACTACTAGGCTGCACCGAGAAGAGCCGTGGGTGCTTTGACAGATCTTGGTCATCCTCTGTAAGGTCTTTTGGGCAGGCCAGCTATTGCTTTGCTTGGGCGTTGGTAATGCATGGCACCACCAAGGGCCTCGCCTCTCTTTTGAACCCTTAAAGAGGACATTCCGAAGCGTAGGGGGGCTGTCACATCCCAAATTGAAAGTGGGGAGGTTTAGATTAGATATCAGGAAGAAGTTCTTCCTGGAGAGGGTGGGGAGGCACTGGAACAGGTTGCCCAGAGAAGCTGTGGGTGCCCCATCCCTGGAAGTGTCCAAGGCCAGGCTGGATGAGGCTTGGAGCAACCTGGTCTAGTGGAAGGTGTCCCTGCCCATGGCAGGGAGGTTGGAATGAGATGATCTTTAAGGTCCCTTCCAACCCAAACCATTCTGTGATTCTAAATCTCATTCTCCTTTGACTCTGTGTGGGTATAGATATATAAAGATATATATACTCAAATTGATGTATATCTTTGTTGCTGAGTCACAATTGCAATTCCCTTATCCACAGCTTCGGAGATCTGTGGAGTGGTGTAGCTTTGGACAAGTAATTTCTCCCTGTGAACTGAAAGTTGGGTCCCACTAATTTTGGTCACGACAGCAACTTCTAAAATGCTGTGTGGGGATTCCCCAGAGCTCGCCTGTCAATGGCTGGAGTGAATGCAATATAATGCAGTAAGTTCAGTTTTTAGCTACATACAAAGTTGGCCAGTCACTGATACAAACACCAGCCGCTTTGCAGTGCTTCAGGCAGGGTTTAAGTAAGTTGGCTTAAAACCATGTTTTAGTGTTACAGGCTGGTGCAAGCTGGCCTGTAGTGAAACGAATCGCCGCAGATGAAGCACTTTGAAAATCTCAAATGCAAGGTTTCGCCTGGGTGCAAGTGTGTCTGTGTCTGCTTACACAGTTACTGAAGAAGCGACAGTCAGATTTTGCGTCCAGAGACCTGTTTTGGCTTAAACTGCAGAGCAGAGAGCTTGAGCTCCTGGCATAGCCAGCAGATGCCTGACAGGTCAGACAAAATCAAGAGAAATAATTTTAATACGGATCTTTTAGTTGGTCTTTTTTTAAAGACCAAGCAGGGCTGGGTGTATTAAATAGAGATAATTTAATAAATGCACACTAGAATCATAATAGCTATTTTCTGCAGTGTGGTTTCTCAGGAGTGCTGCGGGGTGGCTCCTCTGGAGGTGTATTTGTCTTTTGTTAGGGGACATGTGTCTTTAAAACTAAGTTCTCTTCTTATCTCAAGTTTAAAGTGCAAAATTCCCAGTTTGGAAGCAAGTTAAAATTTCCTGTTCCAGCTGCATCTGCATTAGTCTCAGGAGCAGATATTGGCTGTAATTTAAAAAAAAGAAATGGGGGGGAGGCAGGGAAGAGAAAGCAATTGGTATTGCAGGGGAAAAGGAGCAACTGAGGAAAAACATTCTTTCAGAAGCCCCTCAAGCAGTTTTTGGGATAATTTTCACTTATTTCCGAATAACTCCTACCACTGGCCAGCCTCTAAAAATAACAAAACCAAGCGCAGCCCCACATCCCTGCTGATGAACACCGTGGACTTGCCTGCAGCTTATCTAATGCCTGAACATCTGTTTCTCCCTTGCCGAGAGGTTCTCTGGCTACGAGTTAATGCAATTCCCTACACAAAGGTTAAATAAAGTTGAGAGGCTCCGGCCGGTGGCCTCGTGCCAGGGAGGCCTGCGCTGTGAAAACAGCTTCGCTGCGGAAATGTCCAATTCTAATTCAGAAAGAAACTCGGGATGGGGGGGGGAAAAAGTTACTGAGCCTAAGCCTGGGCTGCAGCTCTGAGCTTTCTAGTTTGGGGGAAGGATATTTCAATATGGAAAGTGTGATCTGAGCCACGCACTGCTGGGTTGGAAGGGCTGGTGAGCTCTGCGTCCGCTTCCTTCCGCTTGGGCACCTGCATCGTCTTCCCGTGGGATGGACTTGGAAGATGAATACCTGTTTTTGGTGTAGTGTGTGTGCACACGGTTATTTTATCCTTTTTTGATTGTTTAATACTGGTTTGCATATTTGTCAGTGGGCCTTTTATGACTGTAGCAGATAGAGGTGAGAAGGGATGTGGAGCGATCCCACCACCATCACTGAGTCCTGGAGCTGATGGGCTGATCCCGTGGGTGTTGGGTGGTGGAGATGCTCGGGGCAGCACAGACACGTGGATAACTTACACTTTGGCATTTGGTTTTCCAAGTCTTGTCCTAATTTTCTGCCTATAAATAATTGTTAGCTTGCATGTAGTGTTAGATTTTTGTGGGACTGGCACTGGACACCTTGCCCATATGACTTTTTGTGGTACAAAGCCAAACAGATCTGGGTCTTGGCTGGAGGCCCTTTCCTTAAGATTAGTTCTGCTCAAAAAACTTACAGTTCTACTACGAAATGTTGTCTAAATGAAGGCGATACATATCTTTTCAACTCCTTGTTTTCTTATTCCTTGTTTTTCCTATCCCATTTCTTGATCTCCGTGTTACAGGGCAACACTGCTGTGATACACTTAGATACAAGATTGTGGCAACCTGTGGCATGTGATGATGCTCATAAAGGTAGAGAGAGGTCCTGATGTGGACAAACCAATCATAGAATCACAGAATGGTTTGGGTAGGAAGGGACCTTAAAGATCATCTAGTTCCAACCCCCCTGCCATGGGCAGGGACACCTTCCACTAGATCAGTTTGCTCCAAGCCTCATCCAGCCTGGCCTTGGACACTTCCAGAGATGGGGATGGGGATCCAGGGATGGGAATGCCCCGTATTGCCTCTCAATCCTCTGATGGCATGTGCCTGTAGTGCCTGTCTAGTCCAGCAAGTGGGACAGCACTGGCAATTAATATTTTTGGCTAGAAAACTGGAAGTATTTGGTGTCATAACTCCCCAGAGTTCCTGGTGCTGTTGCCATGGCGTGTGCTGAAATCGGTGCCAGGAGAAGCGCAGTACTGGGAGCAGGGACTGGGCAGCCCAGTGGCAGGAGCACAGGGGTTGGGCTGGCTTGGGCACGGGATGTGCCAGGATGTGGTACAGAGACCTTGGTGCATCCAAGAGCATTTGGAGATCACGGGGCCTTCCCTGTCCTTGAGGAAACAGCAGGGCAGGAGGGCACTGGTGACAACATCATCCTGCTTTTCCCCTGTCTTTGTGGGGGTGTCACAAACCAGCTTTTACCCTCTCCCCACGTTCCTCCCGTTTATCAAGCCCGTGCCCTGTTTCCTGGGCTCCTGCTAGCTCTCAGCGAGCCGCAGGCAGGGCTGTTATCCCCGGCAGCTCCCAGCTCTTTCGGCTTCAGCAGCAAGTGCTGTGACCTGTTGAAGCTTTCCTTTCCACTGGTGTCAGCGAGCCTCCGACAGACCCGGGCAGGGATGCGTTAGTGGATGGTGCAGCCGACGTTACTCTGCTTTCCCATTCCCCCTCGGGTGCAAACCTGCATGTCCCACGAGCCGCACAGCAGCAGCCCCACGCTCTCTGGATGGGCTCAGGGAGAGCTGAAAGCAGTGGGGGTCCAGCAGCAGTGGGTGGTGAGACTTTGGCTACTAAGTCATGAAAGGAGGCTGTCTGATACAGGGAGAAATCAAGTTGGATTTGGTGAAATAAAGCCTGCTTACTGGCAGAGTTATTTTGAAGGTGGGGTTTGTTTGGGGTTTTTTCCTTTTTTTTTTTTTTTAAGGGAAAAAGTCCTTCTTTTGACTTTGATCACGACGAATTACACAGTCTGCTTGATCCAGGAAATATCAAGTGCATATAATCCTGTAGCACCGATTCAATATTTAAGGAGCCGTAAATGCAGAATTATACGGTTGCATGTAATCCTCTCTTTGGTCTTTCTGTCTTCCTCTGACAGGCAGATCCAATAACAACATCCAGTGGCCATCCCAGAGCACGTGGCACAGATGCTACCTGTCATGGCAAACAGCAGCATGTTCGAACCATCCGTCTTTGGAAGAAAAAATCTCTTCCTCGCTCATTGGAGTGGGGGTTTCACGAGAAGAACCAGCGCCCCCCCCGTCCTGCCTGGCTGCTGGGACTCTGTTTTTGGCAAGAGAAACCCCCCACCGGGACCCTCGGGGCTCAGCTCGACGCTTTGGGAGAGGGCTGAGTGGTGCCCAGGATTTCCAGCGCAGCTCGTTGGTGGCATTTCGGTATCAAACTGCTCAAATACCGTGAGTTGGGACGTATCTCCACATCAGAGGATTGGGTTAGAATCCAGGGGTTCATAATACTCCAACCTGCTCTATGTTTCTATTTACTGGCATTTGTTTGTTATTATTGAATAAGTTTTGGGGGTTTTTATTATTGAATAAGTTTTTAGGGTTTTAGGCTTGTGTTCAGTTTTTCTGCATTAACCATTGCAGTTAGAAACCTTTTTAAAACTTCAATTAAGATTTTGCCCATACCAGAGGATCCCAGCTTTTGGGACTTTAAGACTTTAAGATGGACACTTAAATATCCATCTCCTGAGATTCCAAATAAAATTATGGAAGGGGGCACTGGGATTTGCTTAAATGCAAGTGACACAGGCTTGAAATAGGAAAACCAGTGAATAGAGTCAATATACTAAATCTGGCATCTAGCAGTTACTTCAAAACCGCCAAATGTCCTCTCTCTTTAGAACAGTTGCGTTACCTGGTGAAGTCTGGGGCTTGCAACCGGGCTGATCTGGGTTGGGAAGTTGCCTTTGGCCAACCCAAACAAACTGTGTTCTGGTTTTGGACGCAGAGGCCAAATTAAACCCCCCAGGTCAGCAGCAGATAGTGAGGAGCAGGGACAGGACCATGGGCTGCTCATCCCTTCTTCTTCCCCAGGGTAGGCTGCTCCCTCTTGGCATTTTATTCCTAAATCTCAGGTCTTGGGAATACACGGGAGATGGGGATGGCCTTTGGGATGAGGGACTTCCCAACCAGTTGCTCCTCTCCTTCGTCCCCATCGTTTCCCCGCTGGGCTTTGCAGCCAGCATTGCCCTCGGAGGAGCAGGTTGGAATTACGCAGCAGGTCCGTGTAGCCCAGAAGTCACCGCGTTCGGCAGGAACAGGGGCTGCTGCCTGTGTCCGCCCGCGCATCCCCACTGAGTTACTGACAGGCGCCGTGTCCACGCTTTTGCTTCTCTGTCCTTTCCTTTCTGTCTGGGCATTCGGCTCCTCTGGCTCCCGCATCCTGCACTTCGCCCACGGCCGCAGGAGCATCAAAGCGGAGATCCCAAAAGAAAACGCTGCTTTATGACAGGTCTTCAAAGTGCCTTTTTGAAAGTTCAAAGGACACGAGGGAAGGAGGGGTTTGAAATCAAAGGAAGATTAGGGGGGAGGGAAATTAAAGCCTCAGAGGAACTTTATGGCATGTTTTCTGTAACGCTTTCAGAGCCAAAATCACAAGTGTTCCCACGGCTCTCTGCTTTCCATCAGACTCCTCATTTAATTCCAGTAGCTTCTTCCTCGCACACAGCTACGGCCACTTTCTTGATGAATTTCATGTGAGACCAAAACTTCCCGTTCTGTTGGGGGAGACACTTGTTCTGCACGGGCTGGTGAGTTCTGGGACTGTCAGAAAGCTGTCCCGCTCCTGGGGAAGGACAGCAACGAGGCATGATGGCCATATGTGTGTCTCTTCCAGCAGGTTTGGGGGGATTTCTTCTTCTGCCAGCACTCCCAGCGCCTGCCTCTGGCAAACTGCAGCTCCTGGTCTGGGTCTTGAATTGCCGTCTTTGGAAACTTCCAGGGAACTGGCCTCACCTTTAATGAAAAGCTTTTTTAGTTTTCCTTTCTCTTCCAGAAATGCATCTCTTGCAGTCTTCTGCTGCAGAGACAACTTATTTAGTCCATGTTTGGGAGACTTCCATTACTGGAAAGGGATTTTTCCTCCTGAGCAAATGTTGTGGGTCTGACCCTAAGCAAGAAAAGAGGGGCAAAGCACACACCTCTGTATGAATGCCCCTGGTACCACTGAGGGACTCTGCTTTACTTGTAAAGACAGGGAAGAGACCCAAATAAGTGACATACATGCTACTTAATTTTCAGTTAGCTCTCAAAGTTTAATAATTTTTCTGCTTTTCTTCTGTATTTTTAAACAGTACACAAAAAATTAGTTTATGAGGCAAGAGAAAGAAATCCATCTGGTTTTGACCCAGGATCGAACCCTCTTTGTTGATGGGTATGTGCCCACTGAGGTGACCTGGAACCATTTCACTGCTGTGGGACGCAGAGCGTGGCCCAGGGCTGCAGCCAAAATGGTCAGGGCTGTACATTGCAGCACAGCCTGGAAAAGTCGTGCAGCAATTTTGGGAGCTTTCAGGTCCGTGTGTTTAAATGGGAGCAGAAAGACTGAGACGTTATGAGTTATATGGGAAAGAAAGTGGGTATCGGAGGAGAGTGAAAGGCTGGCGCTCAGAGGAGCCACCGGCAGTTTCCTCAGGGTTCCTTGAGCTGCGGAGGAGCCTGTGGATCCGTTTTGTTGCGAACCACGTTTGAACCACCAGCCAGCAAACACGTTTCCTGCAGAGGGGTGATGGTGGTTCCTAGTCTGACCGCTTTTCCAGCGTTTGCAGACTTGACACCTTATGTGTTGTTCCTGCAGCTATACTCCGTCCTTGTCCCGCCTGGGTAAGCTCACCTCCCCGAAGCACTTTTCCCACAGATGCTGCTCACCGTAAGATGCCAAACACTCTTCTCATGAATCCGTTCTCCCATTTTTTTTTTTACTATACTGGACTGTGCACTCTGCGCTGTGCTCTCGGGTTTAGGCACTCGTTCAAAACTACCCAGAAGTGGTGCATATACCAAGATAAAATTCAGTGTGTGCTGTACCATCCCGGAAGTGTCGAACTGGGGTGGTCTGGGGAACAACTAGTGCAAAGAAACATGTTAAAGAACTTGTCTTTGACCCAGAGAGGTCTCAGCTTCACTAAACTATCACTGGAAAGGGCACCTCGAGGTGAAATCCATTGAGTGTTTAATATATCTCAGCAAAAAGGTAGAATTGGCGGGTTTATTCATTGGTAACCATAGGGGGGAATTTAAGGCATGTGGAGTAATTAATCAGATTGGAACTTGCCTTAGAGACTGGGGCTAAGACTTTTAAGGTTTGTTTACAAGACGGGATTTGCATCTAAGTGAGAGCCTTTAATAAGCTCTTTATATTAATTGGTATGAAGCAGGCATGTCTCAATGAACTGCTGGCTTTATTTCCCTCGCAGTCGTCGAGGCCACGTGGGAGGATTTCCTCCCCAAACACGCCGTCGGCAGCGGGGACGGATGCACAAAGTCACGTCTTGTGCTGTGCCAGGGCTGGGGCGCGGTGGGACGGTCCCGGCAGTGCCTGGTGGGCAGCGCGGGGGCAGGAGCCCCACGTGCTCACCACCCCTACAGCTTCTCTCTCGGCATCCTGTAATAGCACGCACGTTAAAGGATGTGACAGTCTTTAAGAGGTTATTAATGGCTTCCCACGGGAACCGGGAGCCTTGTGATTTCCATCCACCTCACCCAGGGTCCAGAAATAGTACGGGGCTCTTCTGTATTCCCCCACGTCTTGCTCTAACGACAGTAATGTGAGCTGCTGTGGGAAAAGCTCATGGTGCTCGGACGTGTTTTCCCTGCTGGGGGGAAAAGCAGTGAGTCAGCAGAGCTGAAGACGGCTGTGGATGATGCCAGCGCTTCCTCCTGACTCCCTGATGCGCAGCTCATCTCCGTTGTGGCAGCTGGTGAAAGCTCCGGCTGGGCATTTGGGTCGTAGGACGGAGCCGTTTGCTCTCGGGGCAGTAATGAAGACTTGGCAGCCCAGTGGGGCTTTTGGAAATGCGGAGGTAGAGGAGACGTTAACTGGACAGACTTCAAGGGGTTGGGTAATGCTCTATCGTGTCTGCAGTGCCGGGGGGGAGGGACCCACCAGCACCCTACAGACCCTTCAGTGTCATTCGAACCCTGCTCTGAAGAGGCAAGGGGACAACGTCCAAGATGCTTCGTGCATCCCCTCTGCGGGAAAGGACACAATCGTTTCCAGTATGGGAATTTCGAAGCAGGGCTGATGTTGCTGGTATTTCCTTGCAGCTTGCTGGTAGAGTGTGTAAAACTCCCTTAAGTAGAGATTTTACATGTTTGGGTTTTTTTTTTTTCCTTTTCCCTGTCTGAAAAGCCATGGCTGCTGGCGTAAATTCCCTGTTGCAGGTGGGCTGCAGTGTGGCCTCTGGCTCAGGTCTGCACGGGGTTTTCATTCTACTCCATGTTATTTTTGCGAGTGTTGCTAAGAGATGATTCCCCGTGGAAGCTGCTAGACCTACACAGATGCAAAACCAGCGTCACGGGGAGGGGAGACTCCCTGAAACACCGAACGGCAAGCACCGCACGTGAAAATCTGTCTGGGAGTCCTTATCCAGTGGTACCTAGGCACTGGCAGTCAAACCAGTGCTGCACCAAGGGTGTCCCAGGCGGCTGTGCACCCTGCTCTTCCCGATCTGAAGTGGCCTTTCCTAACCCAACTGTTCCACAGCACTTTGCTTAGGCTGCGAATGGTTATGCAAATTCCTAAATATTTTCCTACTTCCTTTTTCAGATGTCTTAACGTTGTGTATTATTTTCTGATACTTACCTAACCCGGGAAATCTGTTTTCCATCTTGTTTCAGCCAAGGTTTTCTTTTTAACCAGTCCTTCCCAGTGTTTTCCTTTAACACTTTTGGTTTTGCTGAGTGAACTTCGCAGTGTGGGGATAAATGAAAGTGAAAATGTATTGCTTGTCACATACTTGCTCTTTAGAGAGGTTTTTTTTTTTCCCCTCTGGATTTGAAGAGAAGGATATAAATCACTGAGATTATAGGAGAGAGAAAATCCACTTCCTACCCAAAGTAACAGTCTCTTAGCCTTCTCCACCTACACAAGCCATATGCATCCTCCGAGCTGCCCCAGATCCTCATTTGTGGGTTGTTTTTTTTTTTTCTGGCAAGGCTGTGGTATAATAATTAAAGTCCATATGCATAGCTGTCTCTGTGGAGCCCACGGCGGGTCTTTTAATTACTTTGTAATTGGTCAGAGAGTTACCAACCCTCAGCCCCCTCCTGCCTGCTCGGCTGTGTTTGAAAACTCCCAGGCCTGAGGGGATATTAAAAGCTCAAAATCCCAGGTGGGAGGGATGTGTTAGAGAGTTGCCTTTTGTTGCCATCTCTCCTTTTAACAAACACGAGCAAACTGCATTTCTTTGGTGGGAGCGAAGCGCTGGGATGGGCCGAGCAGTGGGATGCTGCATCCGTGACGGGGGGCAGTGGGATGCTGTATCCGAAGGGCTCTGCACTGGTGGGGAGAGAGGGACAGCGAAGGGAGCTTTTGGGTTGGAGTTGCTGGGGGCCTTTGCGCTGACCCCATGGAGAGCGTGGGATAAGAGAGCTCCTTGCTCAGAGCACTGGAGCGCCTAAATCTCAGGCATCGTTTTGGCTTGGTCACACCATCCAGACTTACTGTGTCCTTGCAGGATGGACCCCTTCTCCCAAGGGTGCAGCCGTGACACCTCCCAGGTGTCACACAGCACAGGATGCAGGGTCTCTGTAAGTGCAGTGGTGCTCCTGGTGCCCGAGTCCTAGGAACAGGTACAGCTCTCGGCAGCATCTGAGCAGATATTGCATGAAATACTGTCAAACTAATATATATCCAGCGCTCGTTATTCCTGTTCTTGCTGGGAGTTCACCAGGTGCAGGG
>NW_010260188.1:37097-49968 GCF_000690775.1 Eurypyga helias
CAGTAAATATGTTAGGCTATGGGTAAAAATTGTCATAGAATGGTTTAGGTTGGAAAGGATTTTAAAGCCCATGTAGTTCCAACCCAAACTCCTGCCTCTTCAACTGCTTTAGGGTGGAAACAAGATATGTTTTCCTTAAACCCCTTTATTTTTACTCGCTTTTCTATCCCTCTTGTTACCACGCACATTGGTCTTAAATTTGTCACCTTATAAAGAGCTGGTTCTGCTGAGATCCTCTGGTCCCCCTGACAGCAGCAGGATATTGGGGGATTTAAGCTGCGCTCTCTGAGCAGCAGCCAACTCCCTGCTGTAACTCAGCTCCTTTCCATCCTACATACAGCTCACTCAGCCCCACGTTTCCTCCAGGTAATGCTGGATTTCCAAAAGTTCGTGTTTCTGGCTGCTCCATCTCTTTCTTCAGTTTATTTTTCCCAAAGCAGAGAGTGGTGAGGGGCGGCATGGGGACCACCAAGTTCCTCCTCACTGATGGCCGCTGTCTCCTCGAGCGCATTGTTGTGCGCTGGGAGGATCAAATTAGGGCATTGCCTTTGCTCCGGGAGATGTCCTGTTTTCCCTCGATGAGGGACCCGGCTACAGAAAGTGCCTTTTCGGCTACCGCAGCAGTGAATCTCGACACCCACGTGTTGGGCTGGTGTCCTGCGTGGGTGGCTTTTTAGGGATGATTTGGGAAGCTTGCCCCTACAAAATGAATGAATAAATAATTTGTAGCTGTCTGAATAACTGGATCCACCTCTATGCTTTGGCCAGGGTTTGGAAAGTTGGTGGAGAGAAGGGACATCGAGCTGTGTCCTCCGAGCAGGACGGCTGTACGAGTGGGACCAGGTGCTCCCAGTAAGGATGGGGGGACTGGGGGATGCTGTGGCAGTGGGCCCTGGAGATGGGGAGGGGCAGCTTTCTCTTCTTTGTGTGTGTTTGCCAAGGGAGGCTGGAGGAGGAAACAGAGCAGGGAATCACATAGAAAATCTGGGTGTGTGATGGAGGAGAGAAAGCTGGAGAATGGAGTGAAGGCAGCCTGGAAAATGATGGGATGTTTGTTACCCCGAGGAGGCAGAGTGGGGTGAGAAGGGCTGGGGCAGCACTGGGAGACTGGGAGGAGGCAGGGACTGGAAAGCAGCTGGGGCAGAAGCCTTCTTTGCAGGCCGCTGAAATGTTATTCCTAGTGCTCAGCTTCCTGGACAAAAGATTCTTATCTATTTAGATACTTCTGGAACTGCAGTTCTCCAGACAAAAATCTGCCTTTTCTCCCTGGCGTTAGCGTTTTCCGTTTGCAGCAGGTGGTTAAGGCTGCTGGGCGCTGTCGTCATTCGCAGGCGGCTGCAAGGACTTGCTTCTCCTGGGGAAGGGGGAAAGGGAAGCCCTGGGGACGAGAGGTTTGCTTCTTGTGTCCCGTGGGAGATGCTGCCGTGCCTCAGCGGTGCAAGTGCTGCTGGTGGAGAGGTTAAGATCTTTCAGATTTGAATCAAAAAAGGCAAAAGCATAAAAAATCTTAAAAAAAAAATCAAACATCTAGCTATAAGCCCTTATAGTTCATAGAATCATAGAATGGTGTGGGTGGGAAGGGACCTTAAAGATCATCTAGTTCCAACCCCCCTGCCATGGGCAGGGACACCTTCCACTAGACCAGGTTGCTCAAAGCCTCATCCAGCCTGGCCTTGGACACTTCCAGGGATGGGGCATCCACAGCTTCTCTGGGCAACCTGTCCCAGTGCCTCCCCAACCTCTCCGTGAAGAATTTCTTCCTGATGTCTAATCTAAACCTCCCCACTTTCAATTTGTACCCGTTACCCCTTGTCCTGTCACTACAGGTCCTTGTAGCACCTTCAGATACTGGAAAGCTGCAATGAGGTCTCCTCGGAGCCTCCTCTTCTCCAGGCTGAACAAGCCCAATTCTTGCAGCCTTTCGTCATAGCAGAGGTGCTCCAGCTCTCTAAATTCATCTTATGAACCCTCCCTGGGCCATGCCCAGGCTTCCTTAGCTGACGATGGCAGGTTTTATGCTCCAGCAGCAAGGTGCAGAATCTTGCTAATGCTGAATAATCTTGGCTAATGGCTAATTTGCACTACTCTCTCCATCCAGGGATGCGCAGAGAGTGCAAGGGGTTGGCTGTTGCTGCTGCGTGGGTAAGATCTCCCGTGTTTGTGAAGGGTGGTATGCACGCACGTGCTGGAGCCGTCCTGTCGGTAAGCGAAGGGCTGTTATGGCCCCGGCATCACCGCTTGCTGTGCTCTGCGTGCTTCAGCAGCGCAGGCAGGGGGTTTCTCACAGAAATTCCGGATCATTTTACGTGGTTGCGGTTAGAAATACTTTTTCTTTCTGCGTTGAAATGTGAAACTCTTCCCCAGAATCATATCTGACAACAACATCGTGAGATTTTCTACGTAGAATACAAGATTTTTTTCTATATTCCGGTATCTTCAGTTTAATGTTGGATATATCCCTATAATGGTAGAAACAGGACTTTTATTCCACAAAAAGATGGAAAAGGCTGCACTCTGCTCACTTCCTGATTATAATTGCTGCTGGTTCCAAGCCCTGTAAGATTTTGAAAAATCAGCCTTCCTGAACGTATAACAAACATAAATTTATATTTAGGTCACGAGAGAAGCGCATATGTACTTGGAGCACTCCAACTGTTGTGCAGTTGGACTCACGGTGGTCACTAAAGACCAGGATCCACAGCTGCTAAACCACTGCAAGCGAGTACCGAACCTCTCGACGTAGGCAATGGAAAGGATTTCTGTCTTGGGAGTCTGGGAAACTGAATAATTCACTCATGGTGAATGAATAAATAAAGCCAACCTACAATCATGCCAGTTATATATATATATATATATTTATCATGCAGCACCCTAGTTTCAAACAACAGCCCTTCGTCAAATGATAAATGCTTGGGGATGAGCTGTCCATGTTTTATGGGCATGAATGTGGTTTGGCAATTTTTTTCAGGGTCAGTAAAGCTACGGCTGTATATGGCTTTCAGCCACATCAGGGATGGGTCAGCCCCAGCAAGCGTAATTAATACTTCTGCTTCATAGCACCCTGTGCTGGTCTGTGCTCTGTGTTGACCTGTGTGTCTGCAGCGGGCTCAATCCACTGCCCTCAGCATCGCTCCCAGCCCTCCCCCAAAACTCAGAGCATGGCGGTGCTGCTCCCCTCACTGCTGGTTTTCCGATGATCCCAGTCCCAGCAAGGATTGGCCTCTCTCCTAGGGGTGAGATAATTACTCTGCCTCCCTGCAGCAGCAACAGCAGCAGGATGCTTTGCCAGCGGGTAGAGAAGGAGTACATTTTGGCTGTAGGAGTATGTTTTGAGCATGTGAGGGCTGAGGTCAACAGGGGAAGGCAGTATCTGTATTGGGCCCGGAGACAGAACTGGACAAACGGAGGTTTCCGTGGCCAGGCTTTCGGCAGGCCCCTGCTTTCGGTCTGGCTGGAGACGCAGGAGCTCGCAGCCCCCCGCCAAGGCACGCTGCCCCCGGGCCCTTATCTCTTGGGGAAGCGCAGCAGTTCGATGTTTTTCTATGCAGCTCTGTAATTCTCTTGCTCATCAGGCAGGGCTCTGGCACGCTCTGGATTTCCACCCACTGCAGCTCAGCACGCATGGTCAGAGCGATGGGAATGTGCAGCCGCCCCACTGAGCTGTGTCTCTGTCCCCTCGCCCTTGGGAGGTGACGGGCTGCCCGGACTGCCTGCCCTGGGGCTAGGACAGGCACCCAAGGACCCCTGCCAGCCTTTCTCAGCTGTGGATAGAAACAAGACCATGGCTGAGAACGTTTCCAGTGGCAGGAGAAGCCACCAGCTGAGTGCAAGTGCGTGGTTCTGAGGAAGAAGAGGTACCCCAGCTCTGATGTCCCACCCATCCCATGGGGTGAAGGGCTGGTAGAGAACTTGACGTGCAAATACAGCCCAGATGGATGTACCATCCAGGGTATGGATGGGGAAGGGGCTTACAGTTTACGCTTGACCATGCGTTTCACCCGGGAGTGTGGTTTTTACTAGCGTGAGTTCACATTCAGGTCCCTCAGAAGTGTAGTTTTCCTTGTCTGTGTGTTGGGAATTGTTCTTGGTGGTGCAGAGGAGCACCGGAAGCAGTGGTGTCCGGAGGCTGTGTGTAAGCTGGCACAGTGATACCCTTTGCTCTGTGCAAGGACAGCTGAAGTCAGCGGGTGTTGAGCGCAGGTGAGTGCACTCACGAAGAAGCCCATGTGCAGATCCACAGCGTGAAATCATTGTGGCTCACTGGGGTGTCCCTGAAAGGTCTTACTCTTTGGGAATAAGAAGTCAAAGCAACGGGTGTTTTCTTATTTAGCCATACCACAGGCATCGTTAAGGATTTCGTTTTGCTTTGCATCAGGCTCGGTATGGAAGTTTCTGCAAAATATAAGAGCCTTTAGTAAAAGTAGCCATAAACATCTGCAAAATCTGGTAACAAAAGAAAACCGCCCCATGTTCTCCTCTCCTTCCTTCCAACCTCCCCGTGCAGTTCTAGACAGGAGGGTTTCAGGGGAGTCTGTGTGGAGGCAGGAGTGTGATCCACCTTCCCACCCCTCCAGCCTCCGTGCATCCTGCTGGAATCACGGGCAGTGCTTTCCCCTTGGACCTGCAGCTGGAGGAGGGCAACTCACCTTGCACCCCCCATCCCAAATAAACCTCCAGAGCACCGAGGCTTAAGAAATACCAAAATATTTCACTCTAAACTATGCCCCAGCTTCCGCATAAAGCGGGGAGTGATAATAACAGCCTGCTGTCTCCTGCGAAGTGCTCAGGGAAGCAGGGATAACAGCGTCGGTAAGTGTAAAGCATCGTTGCTTGGCAGCTGCTGCCGTCCTCCTCTGCTGCCCGTGCCGTGGCGGCCGCTCCTGGCTGTAAAGGCTGCAAACAACCTCCTCCAAACGGAAACAAGAAGCGCTCTGCTAGAGACGGTACCTCTTCGTGCATTTTTTTTCTACTTTTCTGGTATTCACGTGTGAGCCGAGGGCTGTGATTTGGCAGGAATCTTGCCTGGAGGGCAATGTGGGAATGCTCAGGAAGCATTGCATAAACCTGAGTCTGTCGTACAAACAGCCGCCAACTGAAGCTCTGGGATTCCCAATCTTGTGTTTGCTCCAGTGTCTCCTTTGCCTTTCCGTTCAGCCGTTTGCTTGCTTTCCTCCTCTCCTCGCAGACTGACAGCCGGGGAGGACGTCGCCCCTGGGGACGGCGTGGGAGCCTCATCAAGCCGGTGGACACTTGATGCTGGCTTTCCTTGCTTTTATCCTAAGGCGTTTGTTGGTTTTCGCGGTTGACAGGCTTCCGTGCACATTAGGGAGACAAGCAAGACATCCTGTTTCTTTAGTTAGTTTTCTTTTCCCTTTTCTCCTTTTTCTCTCTGAAATTCAGGATACATCTCAATGTTCTTCTGGCAGCCCAGACCCATCTCCAAACAGACACCAGAAACCCTCCTTTCCCTTCATCTTTGTGCCTTTACGCCTGCTGAGGGCGCAGATGCCCGATTTGGGGGAAATTACCCAACCAGAGAGAAAGACTTGGCTTTATTTTATTTTTGGTATTTGTAACGATAAATGGAGCCGAGCCAATATCCGGGGCGGACAATCCTCTCCTTCCTCGAGCCTTGGAGAGGTTTAGATCCACAGCTCGCTCAGACGTGGGCCAGCTCCGAACTGCAGCTCCGTATCTCCCCGCTGCAGGTCTGGCCTCTGTCTTTGCCCTGCGCGAGGGATGAGGAGCGGCTGCTGCTTGGTGCAGACGAAAGGACCTGGACTAACACGCCTAAGCACGGCCTTTTTCCTGGTGGGATCCAAGACTTCCTCCAGCCTGCTGACTGAATACCGTGCCATTCGCTGCAATAGAATGAGGGTATAGGATTCCTTTTTTGGTTTTCTTCTTTATACCCTTTTTTTCTCCTGGAAAAAGTATGCTTTTTACCTCTCCCCACTTTTCATTTCCTGGGGATACTGACCCAACCCAGGCCAGAGGTTGCCGGTGGTCGTAGGAGCCCAAGGAATAAGGGAATTTGTGCTGCAGGGCAGCTCTGCCTCTCACCGCTCCGGGGCAGCTGGTGGCCATGGGGACAGCAGTGGCTCCTGGGTGACTGTGGAGTGCGTGTTAGCCCTGGTGATGTGCTGAACTGCTCAAGCAAATCATCTTAAAATAGGCTTCATATGTGATGCAGAGGAACCCAAGCAAAACACAGAACCCAGCCAAACCCAAATTTATGCTTGTGGTTAGTGAAGCTTGTGAGATCAATTTTTTGTTTACTTAAACCTGATTTCAAAGAGTTTGGTTTTTTTTTTTCTTTTAATTCTAATTCTTGACCCTTAGGTTGGGGGATGGTCGTGGAAGTTGTGGTGGCTCAGCACCGCTCCAGCTGGGGCCGAGCATCCTGCCATTGCTCCAGTTTACAGAGTTGGAGCATCTATCCCACAGTTATGCTGAACCTCTGTGGTGGGTCATGGATGGGCTTCTTTCCAAAGTCCTGGACTAAGATGCTAAATGCTGGCTCATGCTTCCTCCAAAATGTTCTACAAAGGCACTGCAGAGCCCAGGCAAAAACCAGCTGGTGGGTAGAAAGATGCCTTTTTCTGGACTAAGCTGTGTGTCTAAATGCTCTGTCCCAAAATGCACAGAATTAAGGTCCTGGCGAGTCTGGTGAGCACAGTTACACCGCAGAATAGGGCCCACAGCCACTGCTCCATTGGCACATCCCAGCAATCATCCAGGATGTCCTGAGCAATTCTTATTTTCATGGAAATGTGGAAAAGTAGATCTGAGCAAGCTTTTTTTTTCATTTCTAACTTTTGAAAGGGCTGAAGACAGCAAGTGTTAAAGCACCAGTTTGTTTTTAAAAAAAAAAAAAAAAAAAAAGGAAATAAAGCCAACAACCCACAAAAAAACCCAAACCCCATAAAGCCTCTGCAGAGCTGGCAGATGCCGGAGCACAGGAATAGCAGCAATGGCTGATTCAATCTTCCGTGTCATCCCACATGTGTCGGGTTTACCCCTGTGGAATGGGAAAGCCTAAAAGGTTGCATACTCGCATAGTTCAGGACAAACCATATAGAAAATAGACATGTGGGATAAATAAAGCGCAGGCAGGAAGCGATGGCTTCCCAGGATGGCGAGCAGAAATGATGCCGGTTGCAGCTCCCGGCTCTCCACCGCTGGTGGTGCCGCTCGGACTCTGCCTGGCCCGTGGCAGGGAAGCGCCCACCTATTTTATTTTCTCAGGAGTCCCTGGCAGCGAGCTGTGTGGCCCCTGTTTCCGCCGAGAATTGCCTGCAGCCTTCTGTGTTTTAACTGGCCTAATCCCGGCGGGGCAGGAGCCAGCCGCTTTGTCGCTGGCCAGAACCCATCGTCCCTTTTAGCAGTGATGTGGTGAGCACGCGCCGATGCCAAGCCCAGATGGAGTTGTTCCCCGTGCAGATTCCTTCCTCTGGGTCCCTCTCTTTTTTTCTTTTCTTCTTCCTTTTGACTCTTACTTATTTGCAGATTTGCAGAGTTAAAGTGTTGTGTCCCAGTGGCAGTTTGTGTTGGTCAGATAAATGCCACCTTTGCCTGGGGCTGCCAGGCGCATGGAAATGGCACCGGTGAGACAGCCAGGGTTTCTGAACAGGCTTAACAAAAGCCGAGCAACACTCTTGTGGGGGCTGCTGGATCCCTCCTGTCCCTGAAAAGCACTGCAAGAAAACTGGGGTTTCTTCTTGTCAAGCTGGCCTCACCAGAGCAGGGATGCTCTGGGTACACGGGGTGGGATGAGAACGCTGCGGTGGGATGGTGCCAGGTGGCAGGACCCCCATGTGCAAGGCGGAGGGAGCCAGGGTTGGGGGTTCAGTGATGGCAGCTTGGGGAGAGAAAATTGAATTTGTGCTTGGAAATGGCTCTGGGTGAAAATCTGGAGAGAACAGGGTGAACGGTGCTGCTGCTGTCACATCATTTGTCCATGCAGGACCTCGCCGCTGCTGATGAAGTTACTGTGTGCTGCCTAATTACTTTTGGATGATGTTCAGGCACCAAAGTGGGGCAGAAGGAACTCTCCAGGCTGGCTTTTACCTATTCTTTGAGGGTGTTGTTTCTGGGTTGCTTGGAGGGAGCAGCGCCAGGCACCGTGGCTCCTGGGACGCAGGCAGCAGGGAAGTGAGCCGTGGGATGCAACCAGAAGAAGTATTGTACAGATGTAAAGCAACGAAGTCAGGGTTAAAACCTGTGGTTAGTTCCATGTGGAAGGAGAAGGGAAGGCTTCAAAGGGCTCAGAGTAATGAGATGGAGCAGCCTGTGGCTGGGGAGCAGGATGGTCCATGAAGCTGTGGAGTGTGCGCTGGTATCCACAGCGTGTGCACGATATAAATTAACGTGTAACAAGCATGAAGAGGGAAGAAGGTTCCGTCATGGAAACAGCCCCAGAGCCCGTGGGACTAACTGCCTGGGCAGGCTGGAGGAGCGGGAGGTGTTTAAAAGCCATGGGGACCTTGTTCTGCTCTTTGGTGGAGACAGTGTTAATCGTCCAGGCTTAGCGGCGTGCGGCGGATGTCAGGGAAGAACAGGAGGGCGGTGAAGCACAAGGAAATTGCTGTCTAGGTGGGCTTAACACAATATAAACCGCGCAGTGCGCACAGAAATTTAAAGCCTGAAGTGAGTGAACGAGCTGGAGTTACCCAGCGCAGCGAGGCAGGCGGGAGCGGGGGTGATGGTTTCCCTGCGCGGTGTGGCTCGGAGCGAGGGCTGAAGCACAGCACCTGTGAACCGGCCTCTTCCTGCGGACAGAAAGGCAGCTGCGACGCTTCAGAGCCTGTGAGACGGTTGTGTTGCTTTGCTCTTCCTGCAACTTTGCCATCATCCTTTTTCCCATAACATCATTTCATAATGGAAGGAAAGCATCTAGCGAGGAGCCTGGGAGCAGGGGCGACCCAAGCCTGTGCCAGCAGGCCTCTTTCTGCCTTCCTTCAGCAGCCAGCTCTGCCCATCGCCCCACTCTGCTTGGCTCGGTGATGCCTCCCTCCTGGTGTTCCCAGTATACAGAGAATGTTTCCCAGTTCAGGGACTGGGATGCAGGACTGCAGCATCTTTGCTGCCCACCTAGCAGCCCAGCCTGGCTCGGCTGGGGGCTGTGAACCCCCCGTTAATGCCTTTCTAGCCATGCCATTTATTTGTATGTTCTCTGCAAAAAGCATCCTGCAAAACGTCCTGTTCCTAAATTCCTCTTCTTGCTCCCACTGGTTTACACCTGGATGGGGAAAGCCGAGTTGTCTGAGTGTGTTTTCCCATCATCAGAGTGTTGATATGGGCAAACAGGGTCAGGGCACAACCTGCCTTCCTTACTGGATCCCCTTTTCAAGCTCTTTCTTAGAAAAGTTGTGTGGCTAGGAAAAAATGGGATTCCTTCTTGTTGTGGAAGTTGAGAAAAACCTGTTCAGACTCTGAGGAAAATAGATAAAACAGTATTTTAATTATAATTCATTTTTGCAGTGTCTTGTTTTGGAATTGCATCTTTGGCTAGCGTGCATCTCCCCAACGATGCTGTGATAGTGCTCCACAGCACGGCTGGTTTTCATTTAGTTTAGAAACGTAATCAAAAGAGGGTAAAAGAGGAAGCAGCAGAGTTACTGACTCCCTTTACAAGAGTAAAGGGTTTAGGCCAAACCTACTTCTGTGAAAATAAACAGGATTTCTTTTTTGGGTTTTTTTTTGTTGCAAGTTCTTCCCATATATTGAATTTCCGTGCTCAGTGACAAGGATGGATCTGCCTGAGTGAGCAGCGATTGGATTCAGATGGCCTTGAGTTACAATTGGTTTTGCTTTGGAAAGCTGGAACTGTCCTTGGAGAGGTGGGTTTGGACCTGACTTGAGGTCTTGTTCTCTAAAGAGCAAAAACCTTGCAGCCTGGTCTGTCCGAGCTGTTAGCTTTTCGTGGCTCTGCCTAGAAGGTTTTTCCTCCTATTTTTTTATCCTCTGCTTAAGGTGTTTTTTTAATGCAACAATTCCCGTTGTCATTTGAAAGGTTTGACTTGTGTTTGCCAGCAGTTGTGTGTAGATCCAGACACTGGCTTGGACCTAAACTCTCCTGAGAAACCTTCCCTGGGCCCATGTGGCACCAGGGAACCCCGATGCTCGCCCGTCACCCCTTGGACTTTGGTTTGGGACTTTGCGGAATCATGGAATCTTTAGGTTGGAAAAGGCCTTTGAGGTCATCAGGTCCAACCATTAACCCAGCACTGCCAAATCCACCACTAAACCATGTCCCGGAGCGTCTCAGCCACGTGTCTCTTCAGTCCCTCCAGAGGAGCCGGTGCCGGTTCGGCACAGGCAGCGTGGGAGCAGGAGGGTGATCCTGCGTGAAGCTGATTCCCGCAAAAGGAACCCCTGCGCTTAGGCTGCTCCCCAGTTGTTCCTTCTCTCGCCCCCCTGCATTCCCCATTTACAGGCAGCAGCTAGCGTAGGCACCGGCATAGCAAAGCCTGCGGAAAACACCCCGTACGGAGCACAAGCCGTAAACTGAGACTAATTTGGCACCGAGTTCAGTCATAAAGGATAAATGTACTTTATGGCCGCATTCAGGATGTAGCTGTAATGCCTAAATAAAACCATACCCCAAGTGATGGAAGCTGTCAGCTTCAGCCCCGGGGAATCGGGATTTCATGGAAGCGAACGGTGACTACTGCAAATCACAGAAAACGGGACAAGGACTGACTGACTGGAGTGCGGAGGGAAGGGGGGCGTGCAATTCCTGGTGGGATGAAATCAGCATTTATCAATGTCCCTGTGTTTATCCATAACCATTTCCCGTGTATTGCAGGTGCCTGGCAGAAGAGAGAGAGACAAGAGCTCTGTGGCCGCTCTGGGTATGGCAGAGCCAGCCGTGCAGGGCCAGGATGCAGGATCAGGCCGCAGTGATTCCTTGAGGCTGGAACAGAGCGCTCCAAAAATGTGGAAACCCCACGCAGTGAGCGCACGTGGCAGGTAGGAGAGGGGCTCATCCCTGCTGTCGGGGCACTGGTTTCTCACTGGTGTCGCCTCAGAAGGTGTTTAGCTCCTTTTTGCAGTGGGGAAACTGAGGCACGTGGTGGTTCCTATGTTTTGGGAATGGCTGTAGATCCTGGTGCCTGGGGCATGCTGCCTGCTGCCCTTCCTACGCTGGCACTGCAGCTCCTGCGAGTCGGCTCCTTGGCCTCGGTGGTCTGGGCCAGGGGAAGCGAGGAAGGAGCCGGCTGCCAGCAGGCTCGGGGGGCCAGCCGCCTGCCAGCAGGCGCGGTGGACCCACGGCGTTTTTCTAATAACATCCAGATGGAGCCACAGAAATTGTTAACGTGTCAGAATAAAACCAGAAAGACCATCAGCTGCAGGATAAATGTGATTGGAGTGGTTTAGGAAGGGCAGCCGGGAGGAGAATCCCGCTGCCGGGGCTCCCCGGATGCCACGGGCACATCTGAAATAGCAAAGGCAAGGGGGTGAGTGCAGCTTCCCGGGGAGCCCTCCCCAGGCATGGCCAGGAACAGTGTCCTGCCCGGCAGTGCTGTAGCAGAGCCTTTCCTGCCAGAATTAGGTCAGCGTTTGCTAACTGGAGCCTAGAACCCTTTTAGTTAAGGCCTGTTTGATTTCGATTGGACATGGCTGTGGGGGTGGGAGGTGTTTTGGGGGGCACCAGCATTCCTCTGCGCCCTTGGTGGTGACAGCAGATGGTGCCAGGGGAAAAGCCTCAGGGGCGAGGGGTGGTGAAGATGCTCTGTGATAACAACATCATGGCCCAGCTCCGGAAACGGGTCTGGGGAGGATGTGAGCGACAGAGGATTCATATCCCGGAAATGCCACGGAGTAAGGGCTCGGGAATTCAGCGTGATAAATGCATTTGCCTGTACCGTTGCAGACAATCCGCTTAATGTGGGAAGCAGAGTTTCCTGCGGCACCGAGCTAGCAGGGAAGGGAAAACCCCGGAGAGCCAGGAACAGCCGGGGAGAATTAAGCAGGTAAACCCATTACCAGTGACCACCTCTTTGTGTGGGGATTACACTGAGGCTTAAACTGCAGCTTCCTGATGCTCAGTGTGTCGGGAGGAGTGAGGGCTGCCAGGGGGCCTCTCCCTCCTCTTGAGAGGCTCGACCCCAGAGCTGGGATTAGCAGTTGCCACAAGCTGCCCTCGCTAGCCAGAACAAATTGCTGCACGTGCTTAGGAAAGGCCAACCTGCACAGACTGCGCTGATTCCCCCATTCCTCCTAATGTGACCTTCACCATGGGAATTGCTCCTCAAAATTAAGTGACTTGCACTGTCCTGGTACCCTGACCCCAGGGGTTTACCCCAACTCCCTCTGTAGCTTGGGAGCGTTGCAGATACTGGCTCCAGAAGCGGAGTCATGGCACACGTGGGAATAGATGTGCTGTCCTAAGGGTTATTGCAGTTGGCACAACCCACGGTACCTGCGCTCAGGGAAGGCTGAGGACGCTGGGGAGGCAGGTCTGGGGTGCAGTGGGGGGGCACGGGGGATTGAGGGCACAGGCAGCGCTGCTGCGCCTCAGTGCCAGAGAGCTGCCGGGGTGAGCGTGGCCAAGAGCCAGGCTCCGGCGGCGGGGGTCCCTCCGTCCTTGCTGGACCCTCGAGGGGATGATGCTCCGTGGCATCGCGGTGCCTGGCTGCCCACCGGGCCATCCCACGGCTCCCACAGCCTCACCCGCCCCGAGACGTGTGTGTCCTCCCGCAGCCTTTCCAAAATGCCAACCACAGGAAAGCAGCAGAAACCCAAGCTTTCCTTTTGCTTGGATTCCCATCAGTTCCCAGAGCTTAATAATAGATTATTTCAGGCTTCCTTGCTTCAGCCGGTTTGGCTTCCCGGGCTGGGGCCATCTCATGGGCAAAGCAGCCCT
>NW_010260189.1:0-3952 GCF_000690775.1 Eurypyga helias
GGGAGGAGTGAGCGAGTGGCCATGGACTACTGAGTTAATGGCTGGGTCTAAACCACCTCAAAGTTTTAAGAACACTGTTTATTTTACAGGCCTCTCCTGAACTTTACATGAGGAGTTGGATAATTTTGAGAAAGAGACGAGCTTAAAAACAGTTGAAAGTAAATTTGGAATCTAAGAACATTTTGTCAACACCAAAGGCTTATGACATAAAACCTTAGAAATCTGTAAATTGCTACATTTGTTTCTAACATCACTGGGTTAGCCTTTACTTTAATTGCTTAACTGCTCCTGAAAGCCACTTTGCATTATAGCTGAAATGTAAGCAAAGCCTACAGTTATATTTGCAACACTTTTCTGTCACTGTAAAATTATAAGATTTGATAAATTTCTGTCAGGCTGACATGATGTGTTTAACAGAGACTCAGAACAAACTGAGTTCAAAATAAGGGAATTAACTTACTCTTTTTATTATTGTTATTTAAAGCTGCAGCCCCCTGAAAAAAAAAAAAAAAGTTTTGCCACCAAACGGGACTCCAGAGAACAGTAAGGATGTGAATCCTGAAGATTCTGCTGTTGCTGAGCCATAAAAGAACCAGTCAGATAACTCAAGACAGTTTTGCAATACGTGTTATCTTCACTTGCATTAATCTGCATTTTAAAGAGACCAACATAAGCATAAAGAATAGCAACTTTAAAAGAAGAATTTAAAAATCAACTGAAAAACCAAACCCTAAAAAAATGCCATTTAGTAGAAGTTGACGGTTTGGTCTCTTGTGTCACCACACAAATTTAAAGTAAATTTTAAAACTTTACCACATGCTGGAGTGCTGGGTAAAAATAAATAGCTGAATTTATAGATTGAGAAACTAATGCAGAGGAGTAAAACCTTTGCTTTCTTGCCATCAGTTCTTATGACTCACACTGATTTCAATGGTGCCAGAATTTCATTCACAAAGGAGAAAAACTGAAAGGTCAACAGAGCCAAGCATAAAATCAAAGTCCTTAGACTAACTGCTAGTCAGACCATGTTTTCTTCTCAACATTCCAGATAGATTTCTTCTCCAAACAAGGCCTTACAGAAAGGAAATGGGAACTACAAAGGATAGTTCTCACTTTTATAGCTGATGAAAAAGAAGCAGCAATGTAAACTTACAAACTACTGTTTAAATTATAAATATTTACCTAAACTCATTAACACTTGGTATCTCCTAATGTGACACTAGACAGTGAAAGAACATCATAACTCAATGAGCAGTGCTCTTTCACAGTAAATTTGTAAGCTATTAAAAACTTCTCACTAAGACAAGTGCACAGAAAACACAAATAAATTACTGATCTAGAGTAAGTGTTCCTGCTTTTTCACAAAAACTCTCAAGAGGGCTGCAGTATTTTCATCTACAGTGCTGACTTTTTTCCATATGTATAACACAGGATTGCAAAGACAAAACAAATGAATCAGGATAAATTTATGACCCTTACTCCAGGATAATTCCAGAAAACTGTGTTTTGCAAACACTGTTATTAGACCCAGGGCACATACTCATTTTCTCTTTGAAAGGGATGCCTAACAAGAGGAAGCAAAAAAGGCATGCAGACTAAAGCTACATTGATATCACGTCTAAAACAATTTCTGGCATGCTATCAGCTAAAACATTAACTCTCAAATTGCTGCGTATCATAAAAATACCAGAAAACATATAGAACAGCAAAATCTTGTGCCTTCAAGGTAAGAAGTGTATGACTTGTATTATATATTAATTATGAATTCTGTATAATATTAATTACATTCCACAGAGTCACTTTTTCCTATTATAAATTTATAGATGTTGCTTAAGTCCTTTCTGACTTGACTTGAGGCATCTGATTTAAACCTCTCCTTGACAAGATATCTACAAAGGATTCCACTCAACAGAGAGAACAGAGATGATGCAGGTTTTCACAATTCCAAACATAGTTCAATTAATTCAAAACCGACCTCGAATGTCAAAAAAGGACACTACTGAGAAGGCAGTGTAAAAGAGCTGCTTCACAAAAATCATGTTATGTCAAAGGAAGTAATTACAGCCTTCCGAATGTCACAGAAGTGGTTGGTATGTGCAGTCTAACACAACTGAAAGAAACACTCAACTGCTTCAGAAAAAATACATGGTTCAGGATGTCAGTAACTTAAGTCAATAAAGCAGTAGCAGGTTATCCCAGCCAAATTCACTTCACTGTATTCTTTAGTATAGCCACAGCTTAATTTCATACAGAAGCCACTTGACTCCAAAAGTCATCCAGTTAACTCTGTTTCCAGAAGAGCCAGGCTAAATCTGCACCTATTCTTCATTCTGGGAGAACAGGCTTTGAAGAGGCAACAGCAGTAGACTGCTGCCCTTGCTACTTTTGTATTAAATTATGCAGTCCTTAACAAAATTAACTGGAAGTCAGAGAATGGTGAAAAATTATTAAAAAAAAAAAACAAAAAAACCCACCACGTTACATTGCCAGAGCCCACTGAAGTAGAATTATTTCTTATAGCATGAGGATTTTGTCCTGTACAGTTGTACCAGATCAGGATATTGGGAAAGCAAGACAGTAAAGTCTCGCACACCGAATGGCATCTCTGAGGAACAGTAACTATCTCACTATAGGGATTATTTCAGAGAGTACGTAACTATAGAACAGCCCTTGCCACACATCCGTCTGCAGAATGAAGCAACCAGTAGGGATTCAGACATCAGGAAAGCTGCAGACACACTTTCCAAGGAGTTGGCGAAGTTGACAAGCTGTCCAAATCAGTCTGGAAAGAGACTGCTGTCCTTAAGGGGTTCCATGAATTTCCGTGAGCCTTCTCAAGGAAAAGACCACAAAATGCCATGCTTTGTCCTTACAACAGGAGCATGGAAAAAAGACTTAGGATGTCACCTGTTATCTTCTCTAAATGTATGTCACATTGCAATGCTCCATAGACAAATAAGCCTTCACAAGATCTATACGTAATTAGATGGTACAGCTAGAACTTTAAAAGGACAGATCAGTCAATTCCTGGGATTCAATGCAGCTTTCATATCACTTGTATATATAACAAATGTCTTGCAAAGGCTTGTAAAGATATCAAGAAAATTCTTTTTCAGTTCATTGGATGACACACGTAACATTATGTATATATTACTAAATGACCGCTATGGTCAATATTGGAGCAAAACCTTAATCTTAGATGCAATCATGTAATGAAGGAATTGTCCATCAGTTTGTGTGTTTTCTCTGATTGCATCAGCTGGTCTAATAAAATGATTGCCTCTTCCTAACAGATCTTGCTTATTATAGCATTTGTATCGTCCATGAGGATCCTTTGAATTAAAAATGTCAGTTGTAACTGAGAGCATCATGAATCACAGGGCTGTTACTGCAGTCACGTGTCACATTAACATCATAGTTTTGGCATCTAAAGATCAAACCAAGGAAATCCAAAATCCATAACTGAATGTTAACTCTGCATTTTGGGTTTTTTCCCTTGGTTTTTTTAATAATTATAACTTTATTATGAACAGACCTAATAATAATAATATTATGGTTGAAAATTCAAGGGGAATCAGGGGAAAGGAAAAAAACCTAGTAAATAGATGACCTAACTTCACTCTCAGGTTGGTTTTTTTACTATTTATTTTTTCTGCCTCTTCTTAGTGCCACAAACTGCACTTGTAGTATGGACAATGCTATCACAGTGTAAGAAAAGAAGTACTTCACATATCCAAAAGAGTGTAGAGATACTTACTGTATACTGACCACACGTGTATCTTCTCTGGTGTGTAGTCATAACATAGTAACACCTGAAGTGTCTCTTTTCCATCCCCTTCCTGTAACTGCCCCCTTCAAGGTGAGTTTTTTTTCCGTAACTGAGCCCTTCCCTAGCTATTGAATAAGAATACTTACCAGTCGCCTGAAACATGTGAAATTGCACTGTTTTTTC